>NC_092157.1:4942599-5125099 GCF_045791955.1 Oncorhynchus clarkii lewisi
CTGTGTCAGGTCTCTAGTAATAACTGACCAGGCCTGTGTCAGGTCTCTAGTAATAACTGACCAGGCCTGTGTCAGGTCTCTAGTAATAACTGACCAGGCCTGTGTCAGGTCTCTGTTAATAACTGACCAGGCCTGTGTCAGGTCTCTAGTCATAACTGACCAGGCCTGTGTCAGGTCTCTATTAAAAACTGACTAGGCCTGTGTCAGGTCTCTAGTAATAACTGACCAGGCCTGTCAGGTCTCTAGTAATAACTGACCAGGCCTGTGTCAGGTCTCTAGTAATAACTGACCAGGCCTGTCAGATCTCTAGTAATAACTGACCAGGCCTGTGTCAGGTCTCTAGTAATAACTGACCAGGTCTGTCAGGTCTCTAGTAATAACTGACCAGGCCTGTCAGATCTCTAGTAATAACTGACCAGGTCTGTGTCAGGTCTCTAGTAATAACTGACCAGGTCTGTCAGGTCTCTAGTAATAACTGACCAGGCCTGTGTCAGGTCTCTAGTAATAACTGACCAGGCCTGTGTCAGGTCTCTAGTAATAACTGACCAGGTCTGTCAGGTCTCTAGTAATAAATGACCAGGTCTGTGTCAGGTCTCTAGTAATAACTGACCAGGCCTGTGTCAGGTCTCTAGTAATAACTGACCAGGTCTGTGTCAGGTCTCTAGTAATAACTGACCAGGCCTGTGTCAGGTCTCTATTAATAACTGACTAGGCCTGTGTCAGGTCTCTAGTAATAACTGACCAGGCCTGTGTCAGGTCTCTAGTAATAACTGACCAGGCCTGTGTCAGGTCTCTAGTAATAACTGACCAGGCCTGTCACGTCTCTAGTAATAACTGACCAGGTCTGTGTCAGGTCTCTAGTAATAACTGACCAGGCCTGTGTCAGGTCTCTAGTAATAACTGACCAGGCCTGTCAGATCTCTAGTAATAACTGACCAGGTCTGTGTCAGGTCTCTAGTAATAACTGACCAGGCCTGTGTCAGGTCTCTAGTAATAACTGACCAGGTCTGTCAGGTCTCTAGTAATAACTGACCAGGTCTGTGTCAGGTCTCTAGTAATAACTGACCAGGCCTGTGTCAGGTCTCTAGTAATAACTGACCAGGCCTGTGTCAGGTCTCTAGTAATAACTGACCAGGCCTGTGTCAGGTCTCTAGTAATAACTGACCAGGCCTGTGTCAGGTCTCTATTAATAACTGACCAGGCCTGTGTCAGGTCTCTAGTAATAACTGACCAGGCCTGTGTCAGGTCTCTAGTAATAACTGACTAGGCCTGTGTCAGGTCTCTAGTAATAACTGACCAGGCCTGTGTCAGGTCTCTAGTAATAACTGACCAGGCCTGTCAGGTCTCTAGTAATAACTGACCAGGTCTGTGTCAGGTCTCTACTAATAACTGACCAGGCCTGTGTCAGGTCTCTAGTAATAACTGACCAGGCCTGTCAGATCTCTAGTAATAACTGACCAGGTCTGTGTCAGGTCTCTAGTAATAACTGACCAGGCCTGTGTCAGGTCTCTAGTAATAACTGACCAGGTCTGTCAGGTCTCTAGTAATAACTGACCAGGTCTGTGTCAGGTCTCTAGTAATAACTGACCAGGCCTGTGTCAGGTCTCTAGTAATAACTGACCAGGCCTGTGTCAGGTCTCTAGTAATAACTGACCAGGCCTGTGTCAGGTCTCTATTAATAACTGACCAGGCCTGTGTCAGGTCTCTAGTAATAACTGACCAGGCCTGTGTCAGGTCTCTATTAATAACTGACTAGGCCTGTGTCAGGTCTCTAGTAATAACTGACCAGGCCTGTGTCAGGTCTCTAGTAATAACTGACCAGGCATGTGTCAGGTCGCTAGTAATAACTGACCAGGCCTGTCAGGTCTCTAGTAATAACTGACCAGGTCTGTGTCAGGTCTCTAGTAATAACTGACCAGGTCTGTCAGATCTCTAGTAATAACTGACCAGGCCTGTGTCAGTTCTCTAGTAATAACTGACCTCACCATATTTCTGCCACAGCCCAGATTGCTTTAGTCTCCTACTTTTAAACCCCTGTCAGCCAACAGCAGCACTGCTGTTCAAGTACTCTGGGTTAAAATCACTGCTAAGCCTAAGACTGAATCCAAAATGGCACCCTATTCCCCATTTCTCTCTGGGCCCTGGTTAAAAGGTAGTGCACTATATGGCATCAAATACTATGTTGGACACACCCTAACCATCTCTGGTCTACTGTAGCTATACTCCCTTGAACATGCCAACATAATGTTAAAACAGAAGATGGTGTGGAAACCTGTCACGCCCTGACCTGAGATATCTCTGGTTTCTTTATATTTTGGTTAGGTCAGATGTGTGACTAAGGTGGATATGCTAGTTGTTGAATTTGTCTAGGAGTTTTTGTATGTCTAAGGTTTTTGTATGTCTAGGTATTTGTATGTTTATGGTGGCCTGATATGGTTCCCAATCAGAGGCAGCTGTTTATCGTTGTCTCTGATTGGGGATCGTATTTAGGTAGCCATTTCCCCTTTGGTGTTTGTGGGATCTTGACTATGTGTAGTTGCCAGTCGGCACTATATTGTATAGCTTCACGTTTTGTTTGTTATTTTGTTAGTTTGTTCGGTGTTCATTCTTTAAATAAAGAGAATGTGCTCATACCACGCTGCGCCTTGGTCTCCTTCACACGACGATCGTGACAAAACCACACAAAAGACTACAATTTCTCTTTCAGTCCATGTGAACTTTATTTACCAATCCTTCTGGGGAACGTAGTGTCCACCCGGAGTCTTGATCACTGACAAACGTGTTGCTTCTAGTTATCCTGAAACTCTCCTTCCAATCTGTCACTGCCCCAACAAACGTGTTGCTGTGTGTTGCTGTGATTAAAGAAACTTGGAGTGTGTCCCAATTGGCGCCCTATTCACAAACTAACATGACTTTTTATTTACCTGTGGTCAAATGGAGCGCATTAAATAGGGAACATTTGGGAAGAAGTGCCCTTGCATCATACTAGCTCCTACCAACCCCCCTACTTCACCCTCAGTGCCCTTGCATCATACTAGCTCCTACCAACCCCCCTCCTTCACCCTCAGTGCCCTTGCATCATACTAGCTCCTGCCAACCCCCCTCCTTCACCCTCAGTGCCCTTGCATCATACTAGCTCCTGCCAACCCCCCTCCTTCACCCTCAGTGCCCTTGCATCATACTAGCTCCTACCAACCCCCCTCCTTCACCCTCAGTGCCCTTGCATCATACTAGCTCCTACCAACCCCCCTCCTTCACCCTCAGTGCCCTTGCATCATACTAGCTCCTACCAACCCCCCTCCTTCACCCTCAGTGCCCTTGCATCATACTAGCTCCTACCAACCCCCCTCCTTCACCCTCAGTGCCCTTGCATCATACTAGCTCCTACCAACCCCCCTCCTTCACCCTCAGTGCCCTTGCATCATACTAGCTCCTACCAACCCCCCTCCTTCACCCTCAGTGCCCTTGCATCATACTAGCTCCTGCCAACCCCCCTCCTTCACCCTCAGTGTCCTTGCATCATACTAGCTCCTACCAATCCCCCCACCACACCCCTCCCCTTCACCCTCTAAATGTGGGGAATTCTCCAAGTATGAGGCAAAGGGGACGGTCAGACTAAGAGCCCTACTTGCCTGGCAGACATTTACTGATCGGCTAACTGGAAGGCACCGCCAATGTATCTGTGTGTGTGTGTGTGTGTGTGTGTGTGTGTGTGTGTGTGTGTGTGTGTGTGTGTGTGTGTGTGTGTGTGTGTGTGTGTGTGTGTGTGTGTGTGTGTGTGTGTGTGTGTGTGTGTGTGTGTGTGTGTGTGTGTGTGTGTGTGTGTATCTGTGTGTGTGTGTGTGTGTGTGTGTGTGTGTTCTAGAGGCAGTGCAGCGAGCGACCGTCAGGTCATAATGATTAAAGACATACTACATGAAGAAGGTTCATTAATCATGGGTTTATACACGGACTTTGAAGATCTAATGAAAAGCAGACCGGCTCGCAGGGTTTATTGTGTCTCGACAAATTGAGGTTGCGGGCCGCGACTGTAATGCCCCTCCGCTGACCGGCTGATTCCCCTTTTAAAAGGAAAACACCGATGGAAAACATCAAGACAAGACTTGGTATAAAGTAGAGAGTAAGTCCAGGCCTGATTAGAGCTAGGACTGCTGGGTATCAGGAGAGAGAGGTCACACGCTGGCTGTACCCTATTCCCTACATAGTGCACTACTTTTGACCAGGGCGCCTGGAGAATTTGATTAAAGTTCATGGAAATTAACAACTCTAGTTAAAGGTTAAAGGTCAGGGGGACAGAATCCCATGTAGGGTCTAGAAAGTGTATATTCTGACGGCTTCCACTGAAGCAGTGAGGTCTATCTTTGGTCAGGGTGATGTCAGCAGAGGCTCTGCATCCCAAATGCCCCGGGCCTCTATTGTAATGGTATGACGTCCTTTTACCCTAGCCACCCGCTGGGGAGGATCTTCTCCTCTCTCTGTTGCTCTTCATTAGAGTAGAGCAAATCAAATACTTAATTTCTTCTAGATAATGGATGTTCTCCTTTCAGCGCTACATTATCTTTAACCTCGAGAAGATGGATGTTTTCCTCTCAGCGCTACATTATCTTTAACCTCTAGAAGATGGATGTTCTCCTCTCAGCTCTACATTATCTTTAACCTCTAGAAGATGGATGTTTTCCTCTCAGCTCTACATTATCTTTAACCTCTAGAAGATGGATGTTCTCCTCTCAGCTCTACATTATCTTTAACCTCTAGATGAGGGATGTTCTCCTCTCAGCTCTACATTATCTTTAACCTCTAGAAGATGGATGTTTTCCTCTCAGCGCTACATTATCTTTAACCTCTAGATGATGGATGTTTTCCTCTCAGCGCTACATTATCTTTAACCTCTAGATGAGGGATGTTCTCCTCTCAGCGCTACATTATCTTTAACCTCGAGAAGATGGATGTTTTCCTCTCAGCGCTACATTATCTTTAACCTCTAGATGATGGATGTTTTCCTCTCAGCGCTACATTATCTTTAACCTCTAGATGAGGGATGTTCTCCTCTCAGCTCTACATTATCTTTAACCTCTAGAAGATGGATTTTCTACTCTCAGCTCTACATTATCTTTAACCTCTAGAAGATGGATGTTTTCCTCTCAGCTCTACATTATCTTTAACCTCTACATGATGTATGTTCTCCTCTCAGCTCCACATTATCTTTAACCTCTAGAAGATGGATGTTCTCCTCTCAGCTCTACATTATCTTTAACCTCTAGAAGATGGATGTTTTCCTCTCAGCGCTACATTATCTTTAACCTCTAGAAGATGGATGTTTTCCTCTCAGCTCTACTGTATCTTTCCATGATTTCAGCCCCAGCTAATGCCGTATAAAACCAGCAGGAACAGATGATTTCAGCCCCAGCTAATGCTGTATAAAACCGTCATGAACGTATTTTATTGAGGAGAGAAGTTGCATGTGTCCCCTTCACTGTCTCTGTCCTAAATGGCACGTTATTCCCTACATAGTGCACTACTACCTTTGACCATGCGGCCCCATAGGGCTCTGGTCAAAGATGGAGGGAATATGATGTCATTTGGGGCTCATCGATAGTCTCTCTCTTCTCTCTTCTCTCTCTCTCTCTCTCTCTCTCTCTCTCTCTCTTCTCTCTCTCTCTCTCTTCCTCTCTCTCTCTGTCTCTCTCTCTCTCTGTCTCTTCTCTCTCTCTCTGTCTCTCTCTCTCTCTGTCTCTTCTCTCTCTCTCTGTCTCTCTCTCTCTGTCTCTTCTCTCTCTCTCTCTCTCTCTCTCTCTCTCTCTCTTCTCTCTCAGCAGAGAACTCTGGCGTTGACAACAGCACCACTCTGTAATTTCCACTTCTGGCAGAGATACCTTAATGCTCTGTAATCTCCTGTGTGATCTCTCTCTCTCTAGTGCACTACTCCAGGCCCTGGACTGCACACAGTGACCATCTCAGATGATTGTAGTCGGCAGGTCTAAAAGGAATTCAGCCGTGTTTTTTTTTTTTTCTATTTTATTTTATTTTTTAAAGCTCTCTGCCCAGTAGGACTGCATTACATGAAGCTCATTCCACTAGACAGGATGAACAGTGTTATAAGCCGGGTCATTCCACTAGACAGGATGAATGGTTCCATAAAGCCGGGTCATTCCACTAGACAGGAAGAACGGTGCCATAAAGCCGGGTCATTCCACTGGACAGGATGAACGGTGTTATAAGCCGGGTCATTCCACTAGACAGGATGAACGGTGTTATAAGCCGGGTCATTCCACTAGGCAGGATGAACGGTGTTATAAGCCGGGTCATTCCACTAGACAGGATGAACGGTGCCATAAAGCCGGGTCATTCCACTGGACAGGATGAACGGTGTTATAAGCCGGGTCATTCCACTAGACAGGATGAACGGTGTTATAAGCCGGGTCATTCCACTAGACAGGATGAACGGTGCCATAAAGCTGGGTCATTCCACTAGACAGGATGAACGGTGTTATAAGCCGGGTCATTCCACTAGACAGGATGAACGGTGTTATAAGCCGGGTCATTCCACTAGACAGGATGAACGGTGCCATAAAGCCGGGTCATTCCACTAGACAGGGTGAACGGTGCCATAAAGCCGGGTCATTCCACTGGACAGGATGAACGGTGTTATAAGCCGGGTCATTCCACTAGACAGGATGAACGGTGTTATAAGCCGGGTCATTCCACTAGACAGGATGATTGGTGTTATAAGCCGGGTCATTCCACTAGACAGGATGAACGGTGCCATAAAGCCGGGTCATTCCACTGGACAGGATGAACGGTGTTATAAGCCGGGTCATTCCACTAGACAGGATGAACGGTGTTATAAGCCGGGTCATTCCACTAGACAGGATGAACGGTGCCATAAAGCCGGGTCATTCCACTAGACAGGATGAACGGTGCCATAAAGCCGGGTCATTCCACTAGACAGGATGAACGGTTTTATAAGCCGGGTCATTCCACTAGACAGGATGAACGGTGTTATAAGCCCGGTCATTCCACTAGACAGGATGAACGGTGCCATAAAGCCGGGTCATTCCACTAGACAGGATGAACGGTGCCATAAAGCTGGGTCATTCCACTAGACAGGATGAACGGTGTTATAAGCCGGGTCATTCCAATAGACAGGATGAACGGTGTTATAAGCCGGGTCATTCCACTAGACAGGATGAACGGTGCCATAAAGCCGGGTCATTCCACTAGACAGGATGAACCGTGCCATAAAGCCGGGTCATTCCACTAGACAGGATGAACGGTGCCATAAAGCCGGGTCATTCCACTAGACAGGATGAACGGTGCCATAAAGCCGGGTCATTCCACTAGACAGGATGAACGGTGCCATAAAGCCGGGTCATTCCACTAGACAGGATGAACGGTGCCATAAAGCCGGGTCATTCCACTAGACAGGATGAACGGTGTTATAAGCCCGGTCATTCCACTAGACAGGATGAACGGTGCCATAAAGCCGGGTCATTCCACTAGACAGGATGAACGGTGCCATAAAGCTGGGTCATTCCACTAAACAGGATGAACGGTGTTATAAGCCGGGTCATTCCACTAGACAGGATGAACGGTGTTATAAGCCGGGTCATTCCACTAGACAGGATGAACGGTACCATAAAGCCGGGTCATTCCACTAGACAGGATGAACGGTGCCATAAAGCCGGGTCATTCCACTAGACAGGATGAACATTGACAGACAGGTATTATATGATTGAGGCCTGTGCTGCTCAGAGTTCTGTCATTTTGGGCGTTTGATTTTTACTTTCAGTTATTGTCCAGTTTATGTTCCCATAGTGCTCTAGTAAAAAAAAGTAGTGTACTCTATTAGGAATAGGGTGTTATTATGGACATAGTCCTAATCTGTTCCTCACTGATGCCTCCACCTCCTGAACCTCTCCTGAACACTGTCTGGTCCATTCACTATAGTAGGCTGGTCTACTACAAACCATCCATCTTCGTCCCAAATGGCACACTATTCCCGATATAGTGCACTACTTGTGACCAGATCTCAGGGCTCTGGTCAAAAGTAGTGCACTGAATAGAGAATAGGGTGCCATTTGGGACGTCATCAGAGAGGCACACGTCAGCGCCCCTCAGCCAATGAAACCTGGTTTGTTATGATTAATTAGCATTGAAATGACCCTTACTAGTGTTGGGGGCATTTCTGAGCTGGTGTTCATACAGTATGTCATCTATAATCTCTGTAATAATTGTAATGATAAAAGGTACATTTACATGCTACATTTTTATTTATTAAATATATTATATTTTAAAGTTTTAAAGTGCATTCACAGATAGTAAATATTACACAGAACATCAGAATATAGAGATTAAAAGACAGTTAAACTAGCAGGAACAGTGGAAAGTGTGTCAGAAATTAAAATAAATGAGACATCTTTCAGTTATTGGCAGGTCAGTAAAAGAGTCTTTAACATATCAAAGAGAAAGTCCATAGCAACGTCACCATAGCAACGTCAACATCCATAGCAACGTCTTGCTCTTCACTTTACCCCAAAATGCTAGATGGCCATAGCCTGTAAAGAGAGACAACAGTGCCACCTTGTGTTCTCTGTTTTGCATTGCACATCCTGAATCCACAGACAGGGGCTGTGTTTCACTAGCGTGAAGTGACTCCCTTATGTCCTCTGCTTCATCTCAGCTGAAGGGACCAGACCTGAAAGGTCAAACATCAGACTCCTTTTTAACTGTCCTGGTCATTCAGGTCGTTCAGGTCGTTCAGGTCTTTCAGGTCTTTTAGGTCATTCATGTCGTTCAGGTCGTTCAGGTCGTTCAGGTCATTCAGGTCGTTCAGGTCGTTCAGGTCGTTCAGGTCTTTCAGGTCGTTCAGGTCGTTCAGGTCTTTCAGGTCGTTCAGGTCATTCAGGTCGTTCAGGTCATTCAGGTCGTTCAGGTCTATCAGGTCTTTCAGGTCGTTCAGGTCTATCAGGTCTTTCAGGTCGTTCAGGTCGTTCAGGTCATTCAGGTCTTTCAGGTCGTTCAGGTCGTTCAGAGCGGTGCAGGAAACGAGGCTCAGAGCTGTAGGAAGTTCCTAACTCTCACCATGTTGTCTGGCGTCTCTGTTTCTCTCTCCTGTCCCATGTGTCCATCCACCTCATCTGCCTGTAGACTCCTCCCTCTGGGGTGGCAGACAGTATAATACAGGAGCAGACAGACCAGCCCTAGAACGGTCCCTCCAAATATCAGCAGAGTCACCGGCCAGAAGTACTCAGTAGCGTTAACCTCTGGCCTCACCAGAACCAGCAGCAAAGGACCAGAGAGGTTCACTAACGCAAAGAGAACGTAGTACACAGCCATCTGCCATCTGGTATCCTGTCCTTTCACGTTAAAGAAGGTGAATATGAGGACGACTCCCACAATGATCCGATAGAGCCTCTCTAGACCTTTAGACGTGCAGAAGTCAGTAGGGACCCAATGGGCCCAGAGGGTTCCAGCCAGCCAGACGACAGCCATTCCCAGGGTACTGTAGGGGCTGAGGACGAGGAAGAGGCTGAGGCTGAGGATGTGAGCGGTGATGGTCAACAGCTTGTACAGGAGGTAAACGAAGGTAGGGAGGCCAGAAGGCATCTCTCGGACCTGGGGAAGTTATATTCATTATTATATATGTATCACTATATGATCATATGATTATGTTATTATATATTATTATTATATTACCTGGGGTAAGGATCGACGGAGACACCGGCGGTAGTCCACTATAGCCCAGGCGATGTTGATGAATGAGCCCACCATGCAGATGCCTGGACAGGGAAAGATGAGACACACATTAGAGAAGGATCTTGAGAGACAGTCATGTGACAGACAGACATGTGAGAGACAGGCATGTGACAGACAGACATGTGAGAGACAGACATGTGACAGACAGACATGTGAGAGACAGACATGTGAGAGACAGGCATGTGAAAGACAGGCATGTGAGAGACAGACATGTGAGAGTCAAGTTGTGGCAGTGGATGCAGTCTCTCTTGCTCTCTGTGCCTGTCTCTCACACATTCACAGTCTCAGTCTCAGTCACAGTCTCTCAGTCTCTCTCTCGGTTGCTCTCTCTAACACTCACAGTCTCAGTCTCAGTCTCTCTCTCTCAGTCTCTCTCTCAGTCTCTCTCGGTTGCTCTCTCTAACACTCACAGTCTCAGTCTCAGTCTCAGTCTCAGTCTCAGTCTCTCTCTCTCTCTCTCTCTCTCTCTCTCTCTCTCTCTCTCTCTCTCTCTCTCTCTCTCTCTCTCTCTCTCTCTCTCTCTGTCTCTCGGTTTCTCTCTCTAACACTCACAGTCTCAGTCTCAGTCTCTGTCTCAGTCTCAGTCTCTCTCTCTCTCTCTCTCTCAGTCTCAGTCTCTCTCTCTCTCAGTCTCTCTCTTGGTTGCTCTCTCTAATACTCTCAGTCTCAGTCTCTCTCTCTCTCTCTCTCTCTGTCTCTCTCTCTCTCTCTCTCAGTCTCTCTCTCGGTTGATCTCTCTAACTCTCACAGTCTCAGTCTCAGTCTCAGTCTCAGTCTCTCTCTCTCTCTCTCTCTCTCTCTCTCTCAGTCTCTCTCTCGGTTGCTCTCTCTAACACCCACAGTCTCAGTCTCAGTCTCAGTCTCAGTCTCTCTCTGTCTCTCTATCTCTCTCTATCTCAGTCTCTCTATCTCTCTCTCTCTCTCTCTCTCTCTCTCTCTCTCTGTCTCTCTCTCTCTCTCTCTGTCTCTCTCTCTCTCTCTCTCTCTCTCTCTCTCTCTCTCTCTCTCTCTCTCTCTCTCTCTCTCTCTCTCAGTCTCTCTCTCTCTCTGTCTCTCTCTCTCTTGGTTGCTCTCTCTAACACACATACAGTCTCTCTCTCAATTCAATTCAATTCAATTAAAATGTGCTTTATTGGCGTGACGTAACAATGTACGTACAAAGCTTACTTTGGATATTTACAATATAAAATAAATAAAATGAGAATCAAAATTGTCAATGGGACAACAGTAACAACAATAACCAAGCGTCAAAATAACCATACATTCAACAATAAACATACAGTAGAGTACATGTGCAGGTTGATTGGTCAGTCAGACACTGTCCCTCCACCTATGGCAGGCAGCAATGTAGTGCGCTGCCAACCCACAGCTCTCTGCATCCTCCCCCAACAGGACGGGTAGCCTACTCTCATCAGAAAGGTCTTTGAAACCTTGAATAAGGGTTTCACATTTGGGGAAAGGACACTCTCTAACTGTTTTATATTTTTTACATTTTGTCAGGAAATGCAGCTCTGTCTCAGGTTCTGCTGTTGTGTAGTGGTTGCACAGCCTTTCCTCTACAGGGAGCCAGGTTATGCTGTGGTGCAGTGGTTGCACAGCCTTTCCTCTACAGGGAGCCAGGTTCTGCTGTTGTGCAGTGGTTGGACAGCCTTTCCTCTACAGGGAGCCAGGTTCTGCTGTGGTGCAGTGGTTGCACAGCCTTTCCTCTACAGGGAGCCAGGTTCTGCTGTGGTGCAGTGGTTGCACAGCCTTTCCTCTACAGGGAGCCAGGTTCTGCTGTGGTGCAGTGGTTACACAGCCTTTCATCTACAGGGAGCCAGGTTCTGCTGTGGTGCAGTGGTTGCACAGCCTTTCCTCTACAGGGAGCCAGGTTCTGCTGTGGTGCAGGGGTTGGACAGCCTTTCCTCTACAGGGAGCCAGGTTCTGCTGTGGTGTAGTGGTTGCACAGCCTTTCCTCTACAGGGAGCCAGGTTCTGCTGTGGTGTAGTGGTTGTACAGCCTTTCCTCTACATGGAGCCAGGTTCTGCTGTGATGCAGTGGTTGCACAGCCTTTCCTCTACAGGGAGCCAGGTTCTGCTGTTGTGCAGTGGTTGCACAGCCTTTCCTCTACAGGGAGCCAGGTTCTGCTGTGGTGCAGTGGTTGCACAGCCTTTCCTCTACAGGGAGCCAGGTTCTGCTGTGGTGCAGTGGTTGCACAGTCTTTCCTCTACAGGGAGACAGGTTCTGCTGTTGTGCAGTGGTTGTACAGCCTTTCCTCTACAGGGAGCCAGGTTTTCCTGTGTCTTCCCTTCTCAATGGCAAGGCTGTGCTCACTGAGCCTGTACTTTGTCAAGGTTTTTCTAAGGTTTTGATCAGTAACCATGGCCAAATACTTAGCCACGGTGTACTGTCGTACTTGTGTTTCACAATAAGCAATATAATTGTGTTTTGACTGTGTTGTAATTTGGTTTATCCTGATTGATTGGATGTTCTGGTCCTGAGGCTTCAGTACGTTCGTAGAACAGGTTTGTGAACTCCAGGACCAGGACCAGCTGGATGAGGGGACTGAGGCTTCAGTGTGTTAGTAGAACAGGTTTGTGAACTCAACCCCAGGACCAGCTGGATGAGGGGACTCTTTTCTTTGCTCAGCTCTTGGCATTGCAGGGCTTGGGTAATGATATGAGAGGGGGTCACTGTATTTTAGATGTTTCCAAAACTTTATTGCTCTTTTTGAGTTTTTATTATAGATGGATATTGGCCTAATTCTGCCCTGCATGCATTGTTTGTAGTTTTCCTCTGGACATGTAGGAGAATCTTACAGAACTCTGCATGTAGGGTTTCAATGGGGTGTTTGTCCCATTTGATGAAATCTTGTGTTGCAAGTGGACCCCACACCTCGCTGCCATAAAGTGCAATTGGTTCCATGACACATTCCATTAGTTTTAGACAAATTTTAATAGGTATTTTAATTTTAATTTGTCTTTTAATGGCGTAGAATGCCCTGCGTGCTTTCTCTCTCAGCTCATTCACTGCCTCATTAAGGTGTCCAGTTGAGCTTATTTTTAAACCTAAGTAATTGTAGTGTGTACATTACTCTCTATATTTAAACCTCAGTAATTGTAGTGTGTACAGTACTCTATATATTTAAACCTCAGTAATTCTAGTGTGTACAGTACTCTATATATTTTGTACCAATTGAGAACTTTGGTCTAATTCCCTGAGATCCTAGTCTTCTCTGGAAGTTTACTGCCAGGGCCCAGGTCTGGCAGTACTGCTCTAGCAGGTCCAGGCTCTGCTGTAGGCCATGTGCTGTGGGTGACAGCAGGCATAGGTCATCTGCGAAGAGTAGGCATTTAACTTCTGAATTGTGGAGACTAACATCAGGGGCTGAGGATTTTCCTAGAATAGTGGCCAATTCGTTGATGTAAATATTGAAGAGTGCAGGGCTCAGATTGCAACCCTGGCGAAGGCCACGCCACTGGTTAAAGAATTCGTTTTTTTCTTACCAATTGTAATGCTGCACGTATTGCCAGTATACATTGATTTAATTATGTCATATGTTTTACCCCTTACACCATGTTCAATAACTTTGTAGAACAGTCCTGTATGCCACATAGAATCAAATGCTTTTTGGAAGTCGATAAAGCGAGCGTAGATTTTGGTATTATTTTGGTGGACATGTTTATCTATCAGGGTGTGTAGTCTGTAAATATGATCAGTCGTGCGATGTTTTGGTATAAATCCAATTTGGCTTTTACTCAAGACATTGTGCTTATTAAGGAAGTTTATAACTCTTACATTGATAATACTACAGAAAACCTTCCCCAGGTTACTGTTAACACAAATGCCTCTGGAATTGTTAGGGTCAAATTTGTCTCTGTTCTTAAAGATTGTGGTTATGAGTCCTTGATTCCAGATGTCAGGGAAATAACCTACACTCAGGATCAAATTAAACAGTTTTAAAATAGCCAATTGAAATTTTGTACTAGTGAGTTTGAGCATCTCATTTAGGATGCCATCAGGTCTGCATGCTTTTTTAAATCTGAGGGCCTGAAGTTTCTTATAGAGCTCCTGGTCAGTAATAGTTTAGTTTCTTATAGAGCTCCTGGTCAGTAATAGTTTAGTTTCTTATAGAGCTCCTGGTCAGTAATAGTTTAGTTTCTTATAGAGCTCCTGGTCAGTAATAGTTTAGTTTCTTATAGAGCTCCTGGTCAGTAATTGGGGAGTCGAGTCTCTCTCTATCTCTCTCTCTCTTGGTTGCTCTCTCTAATACTAATAGTCTCTCTCTCTCTCTTGGCTGTTGGTACACTTGTTGAATTGTGCAACAGGACGCAACAAAGCTAATTACTGAGGCTGTCTAGACAGAGCAGGTGAGTGCAGGCAGTCTAGACAGAGCAGGAGACTGCAGGCAGTCTAGACAGAGCAGGTCAGTGCAGGCAGTCTAGACAGAGCAGGAGACTGCAGGCAGTCTAGACAGAGCAGGTCAGTGCAGGCAGTCTAGACAGAGCAGGTCAGTGCAGGCAGTCTAGACAGAGCAGGTCAGTGCAGGCAGTCTTGACAGAGCAGGTCAGTGCAGGCAGTCTAGACAGAGCAGGTCAGTGCACGCAGTCTAGACAGAGCAGGTAAAAGCAGGTGGTCTAGACAGAGCAGGTAAAAGCAGGCAGTCTACACAGAGCAGGTCAGTGCAGGCAGTCTAGACAGAACAGGTAAATACAGGTAGGGTAGACAGAACAGGTACAGGTAGGGTAGACATAACAAGTACAGGTAGGGTAGACAGAACAGGAACAGGTAGGGTAGACAGAACAGGTACAGGTGGGGTAGACAGAACAGGTAAATACAGGTAGGGTGGACAGAACAGGTGAATACAGGTAGGGTAGACAGAACAGGTAAATACAGGTAGGGTAGACAGAACAGGTGAATACAGGTAGGGTGGACAGAACAGGAACAGGTAGGGTAGACAGATCAGGTGAATACAGGTAGGGTGGACAGAACAGGGAAATGCAGGTAGGGTAGACAGAACAGGAAAAGGTAGGGTAGACAGAGTATGTAAATACAGGTAGAGTAGACAGATCAGGTAAATACAGGTAGAGAAGACAGAACAGGTGAATACAGGTAGGGTAGACAGAACAGGTGAATACAGGTAGGTTGGACAGAACGGGTGAATACAGGTAGGGTAGACAGAACAGGTGAATACAGGTAGGGTAGACAGAGCAGGTAAATACAGGTAGGGTAGACAGAACAGGTGATTACAGGTAGGGTAGACGGAACAGGTGAATACAGGTAGGGTAGACAGAACAGGTAAATACAGGTAGGGTAGACAGAACAGGTAAATACAGGTAGGGTGGACAGAACAGGTAAATACAGGTAGGGTAGACAGAACAGGTAAATACAGGTAGGGTAGACAGAACAGGTGAATACAGGTAGGGTGGACAGAACAGGTAAATACAGGTAGGGTAGACAGATCAGGTGAAAACAGGTAGGGTAGACAGAACAGGTGAATACAGGTAGGGTAGACAGAACAGGTAAATACAGGTAGGGTAGACAGATCAGGTGAATACAGGTAGGGTAGACAGAACAGGTGAATACAGGTAGGGTAGACAGAACAGGTGAATACAGGTAGGGTAGACAGAACAGGTAAATACAGGTAGGGTAGACAGATCAGGTGAAAACAGGTAGGGTAGACAGAACAGGTAAATACAGGTAGGGTAGACAGAACAGGTGAATACAGGTAGGGTGGACAGAACAGGTAAATACAGGTAGGGTAGACAGATCAGGTGAAAACAGGTAGGGTAGACAGAACAGGTGAATACAGGTAGGGTAGACAGAACAGGTAAATACAGGTAGGGTAGACAGATCAGGTGAATACAGGTAGGGTAGACAGAACAGGTGAATACAGGTAGGGTAGACAGAACAGGTGAATACAGGTAGGGTAGACAAAACAGGTAAATACAGGTAGGGTAGACAGATCAGGTGAAAACAGGTAGGGTAGACAGAACAGGTGAATACAGGTAGGGTAGACAGAACAGTTGAATACAGGTAGGGTAGACAGAACAGGTAAATACAGGTAGGGTAGACAGATCAGGTGAAAACAGGTAGGGTGGACAGAACAGGTAAATACAGGTAGGGTAGACAGATCAGGTGAAAACAGGTAGGGTTTACAGAACAGGTGAGTACACGTAGGTTAGACAGAACAGGTGAATACAGGTAGGGTAGACAGAGCAGGTAAATACAGGTAGGGTAGACAGAACAGGTGATTACAGGTAGGGTAGACGGAACAGGTGAATACAGGTAGGGTAGACAGAACATGTGAATACAGGTAGGGTGGACAGAACAGGTAAATACAGGTAGGGTAGACAGATCAGGTGAAAACAGGTAGGGTAGACAGAACAGGTGAATACAGGTAGGGTAGACAGAACAGGTAAATACAGGTAGGGTAGACAGATCAGGTGAATACAGGTAGGGTAGACAGAACAGGTGAATACAGGTAGGGATGACAGAACAGGTGAATACAGGTAGGGTAGACAGAACAGGTAAATACAGGTAGGGTAGACAGATCAGGTAAATACAGGTAGGGTAGACAGAGCAGGTGAATACAGGTAGAGAAGACAGAACAGGTGAATACAGGTAGGGTGGACAGAACAGGTAAATACAGGTAGGGTAGACAGATCAGGTGAAAACAGGTAGGGTAGACAGAACAGGTGAATACAGGTAGGGTAGACAGAACAGGTAAATACAGGTAGGGTAGACAGATCAGGTGAATACAGGTAGGGTAGACAGAACAGGTGAATACAGGTAGGGTAGACAGAACAGGTGAATACAGGTAGGGTAGACAGAACAGGTAAATACAGGTAGGGTAGACAGATCAGGTAAATACAGGTAGGGTAGACAGAACAGGTGAATACAGGTAGAGAAGACAGAACAGGTGAATACAGGTAGGGTGGACAGAACAGGTGAATACAGGTAGGGTAGACAGAACAGGTGAATACAGGTAGGGTAGACAAAACAGGTAAATACAGGTAGGGTAGACAGATCAGGTGAAAACAGGTAGGGTAGACAGAACAGGTGAATACAGGTAGGGTAGACAGAACAGTTGAATACAGGTAGGGTAGACAGAACAGGTAAATACAGGTAGGGTAGACAGATCAGGTGAAAACAGGTAGGGTGGACAGAACAGGTAAATACAGGTAGGGTAGACAGATCAGGTGAAAACAGGTAGGGTTTACAGAACAGGTGAGTACACGTAGGTTAGACAGAACAGGTGAATACAGGTAGGGTAGACAGAGCAGGTAAATACAGGTAGGGTAGACAGAACAGGTGATTACAGGTAGGGTAGACGGAACAGGTGAATACAGGTAGGGTAGACAGAACAGGTGAATACAGGTAGGGTGGACAGAACAGGTAAATACAGGTAGGGTAGACAGATCAGGTGAAAACAGGTAGGGTAGACAGAACAGGTGAATACAGGTAGGGTAGACAGAACAGGTAAATACAGGTAGGGTAGACAGATCAGGTGAATACAGGTAGGGTAGACAGAACAGGTGAATACAGGTAGGGTAGACAGAACAGGTGAATACAGGTAGGGTAGACAGAACAGGTAAATACAGGTAGGGTAGACAGATCAGGTAAATACAGGTAGGGTAGACAGAGAAGGTGAATACATTTAGAGAAGACAGAACAGGTGAATACAGGTAGGGTGGACAGAACAGGTAAATACAGGTAGGGTAGACAGATCAGGTGAAAACAGGTAGGGTAGACAGAACAGGTGAATACAGGTAGGGTAGACAGAACAGGTAAATACAGGTAGGGTAGACAGATCAGGTGAATACAGGTAGGGTAGACAGAACAGGTGAATACAGGTAGGGTAGACAGAACAGGTGAATACAGGTAGGGTAGACAGAACAGGTAAATACAGGTAGGGTAGACAGATCAGGTAAATACAGGTAGGGTAGACAGAACAGGTGAATACAGGTAGAGAAGACAGAACAGGTGAATACAGGTAGGGTAGACAGAACAGGTAAATACAGGTAGGGTAGACAGATCAGGTGAATACAGGTAGGGTAGACAGAACAGGTGAATACAGGTAGGGTAGACAGAACAGGTGAATACAGGTAGGGTAGACAGAACAGGTAAATACAGGTAGGGTAGACAGATCAGGTGAAAACAGGTAGGGTAGACAGAACAGGTGAATACAGGTAGGGTAGACAGAACAGGTAAATACAGGTAGGGTAGACAGATCAGGTGAATACAGGTAGGGTAGACAGAACAGGTGAATACAGGTAGGGTAGACAGAACAGGTGAATACAGGTAGGGTAGACAGAACAGGTAAATACAGGAAGGGTAGACAGATCAGGTGAAAACAGGTAGGGTAGACAGAACAGGTAAATACAGGTAGAGAAGACAGAACAGGTGAATACAGGTAGGGTGGACAGAACAGGTAAATACAGGAAGGGTAGACAGATCAGGTGAAAACAGGTAGGGTAGACAGAACAGGTGAATACAGGTAGGGTAGACAGAACAGGTGAATACAGGTAGGGTAGACAGAACAGGTAAATACAGGTAGGGTAGACAGATCAGGTAAATACAGGTAGGGTAGACAGAACAGGTGAATACAGGTAGAGAAGACAGAACAGGTGAATACAGGTAGGGTGGACAGAACAGGTGAATACAGGTAGAGAAGACAGAACAGGTAAATACAGGTAGGGTAGACAGATCAGGTAAATACAGGTAGGGTAGACAGAACAGGTGAATACAGGTAGAGAAGACAGAACAGGTGAATACAGGTAGGGTGGACAGAACAGGTGAATACAGGTAGAGAAGACAGAACAGGTAAATACAGGTAGGGTAGACAGATCAGGTGAAAACAGGTAGGGTAGACAGAACAGGTGTTTGTTTGGTGGTTTCATCCCTGTTTTAATCCTTTGTATTAATGTTTTCATATATGAGGCAAATATCATTTTCTTTATTTGAATAGAAAATATTTTCACAGATTCAACATGAAAATGTATATTCGGAACGTATTCAGTATTCACTTTTTCCAAATGTTGTTATGTTACAGCCTTTTTCTGAAATGGATTAAATACATACAAATCCTCATCAATCTACACACAATACCCCATAATGACATCACAATACCCCATAATGACATCACAATACCCCATAATGACATCACAATACCCCATAATGACATCCCAATACCCCATAATGACATCCCAATACCCCATAATGACATCACAATACCCCATAATGACATCACAATACCCCATAATGACATCACAATACCCCATAATGACATCACAATACCCCATAAGGACATCACAATACCCCATAATGACATCACAATACCCAAATAATGACAAAGCAAAAACGTTTTTTTTAAAGATATTTTTGCAAATGAAACAT
Organism: Oncorhynchus clarkii lewisi; assembly: GCF_045791955.1. NCBI lineage: Eukaryota > Metazoa > Chordata > Actinopteri > Salmoniformes > Salmonidae > Oncorhynchus > Oncorhynchus clarkii. The sequence goes on from NC_092157.1 coordinate 4,961,734, forward strand.
TTACATAAGTATTCAGACTCTTTACTCAGTACTTTGTTAAAGTGGCAGCGATTACAGATGTCATTATGGGGTATTGTGATGTCATTATGGGGTATTGGGATGTCATTATGGGGTATTGGGATGTCATTATGGGGTATTGTGATGTCATTATGGGGGTATTGGGGTATGTCATTATGGGGTATTGTGATGTCATTATGCGGTATTGGGATGTCATTATGGAGTATTGTGATGTCATTATGGGGTATTGTGATGTCATTATGGGGTATTGGGATGTCATTATGGGGTATTGGGATGTCATTATGAGGTATTGTGATGTCATTATGGGGTATTGTGATGTCATTATGGGGTATTGGGATGTCATTATGGGGTATTGGGATGTCATTATGGGGTATTGTGATGTCATTATGGGGTATTGGGATGTCATTATGGGGTATTGGGATGTCATTATGGGGTATTGTGATGTCATTATGCGGTATTGGGATGTCATTATGGAGTATTGTGATGTCATTATGGGGTATTGTGATGTCATTATGGGGTATTGGGATGTCATTATGGGGTATTGGGATGTCATTATGAGGTATTGTGATGTCATTATGGGGTATTGTGATGTCATTATGGGGTATTGTGATGTCATTATGGGGTATTGTGATGTCATTATGGGGTATTGGGATGTCATTATGGGGTATTGGGATGTCATTATGGGGTATTGGGATGTCATTATGGGGTATTGGGATGTCATTATGAGGTATTGTGATGTCATTATGGGGTATTGTGATGTCATTATGGGGTATTGTGATGTCATTATGGGGTATTGTGATGTCATTATGGGGTATTGGGATGTCATTATGGGGTATTGGGATGTCATTATGAGGTATTGTGATGTCATTATGGGGTATTGTGATGTCATTATGGGGTATTGGGATGTCATTATGGGGTATTGGGATGTCATTATGGGGTATTGTGATGTCATTATGGGGTATTGGGATGTCATTATGGGGTATTGGGATGTCATTATGGGGTATTGTGATGTCATTATGCGGTATTGGGATGTCATTATGGAGTATTGTGATGTCATTATGGGGTATTGTGATGTCATTATGGGGTATTGGGATGTCATTATGGGGTATTGGGATGTCATTATGAGGTATTGTGATGTCATTATGGGGTATTGTGATGTCATTATGGGGTATTGTGATGTCATTATGGGGTATTGGGATGTCATTATGGGGTATTGTGATGTCATTATGGGGTATTGTGATGTCATTATGGGGTATTGTGATGTCATTATGGGGTATTGGGATGTCATTATGGGGTATTGGGATGTCATTATGGGGTATTGTGATGTCATTATGGGGTATTGTGATGTCATTATGGGGTATTGGGATGTCATTATGGGGTATTGTGATGTCATTATGGGGTATTGGGATGTCATTATGGGGTATTGGGATGTCATTATGGGGTATTGTGATGTCATTATGGGGTATTGTGATGTCATTATGGGGTATTGTGATGTCATTATGGGGTATTGTGATGTCATTATGGGGTATTGTGATGTCATTATGGGGTATTGGGATGTCATTATGGGGTATTGGGATGTCATTATGGGGTATTGGGATGTCATTATGGGGTATTGGGATGTCATTATGGGGTATTGGGATGTCATTATGGGGTATTGTGTCTGGGGTATTGTCAGATTGATGAGGGAAATAAACTATTTAATCAATTTTAGAATAAGGCTGTAACGTAACAAAATGTGGAAAAAGTCAAGGGGTCTGAATACTTTCCCAATGTATATATATTTTACAATCAATTTAATACCTGAACTCCATTTATTACTTGTCTGTGCCAGTAAAATCGTTTATATAATTCTGTCAATATCTGATGGATTTTATAACAAATCTAAAAGTTTGGAGAATCTTCAACTGTTGCCTTTATAAGTTTTTAAAACCTTGTTTTTTAAAACCTTTTATCAATTCTGATGATCGTTGCTACAGTACTCACATTGTAGTATGGACCTGTGTCCGTGGCCCAGCATAATGTAGAGTTGGAGGACTAGCTGTGGAACGCTCTCAAGGAACGTCTCAAACAGTTTGAGCATGCTCAGATCAGTCGCTCGGCCAAACAGGGCCAGGTGCACATCTCTGGGGCGTTCAACAGGCCCAAGAGGCTTGGAAAACACAGCCCCGTATCCCACCTTCAACAGGTCGTAGTACCTAACAGAAGGAGAGATGTGTATTGGTATAGAGACAGACAGACAGACAGACAGACAGACAGACAGACAGACAGACAGACAGACAGACAGACAGACAGACAGACAGACACGCTCGCTCTGAAACCAGCCTTCACCGGATGGTAATAACTGAACACATCGACTCGGGACTGGTACTCACTGTATATAGCCTAGTTATCATTACTCATTGACTTAGTATTGGTACTCACTGTATATAGCCTGGTACTCACTGTATATAGCCTAGTTATCATTACTCTAAGACTCAGTACTGGTACTGACTGTATATAGCCTAGTTACCATTACTCTAAGACTCAGTACAGGTACTCACTGTATATAGCCTGGTTATCATGACTCATTGACTCAGTACTGGTACTCACTGTATATAGCCTAGTTATCATTACTCTAAGACTCAGTACTGGTACTCACTGTATATAGCCTGGTTATCATTACTCATTGACTCAGTACTGGTACTGACTGTATATAGCCTAGTTATCATTACTCTAAGACTCAGTACTGGTACTGACTGTATATAGCCTGGTTATCATTACTCATTGACTCAGTACTGGTACTCACTGTATATAGCCTAGTTATCATTACTCTAAGACTCAGTACTGGTACTCACTGTATATAGCCTGGTTATCATTACTCATTGACTCAGTACAGGTACTCACTGTATATAGCCTGGTTATCATTACTCATTGACTCAGTACAGGTACTCACTGTATATAGCCTGGTTATCATTACTCATTGACTCAGTACTGGTACTCACTGTATATAGCCTGGTTATCATTACTCATTGACTCAGTACTGGTACTCACTGTATATAGCCTGGTTATCATTACTCATTGACTCAGTACAGGTACTCACTGTATATAGCCTGGTTATCATTACTCATTGACTCAGTACAGGTACTCACTGTATATAGCCTGGTTATCATTACTCATTGACTCAGTACAGGTACTCACTGTATATAGCCTGGTTATCATTACTCATTGACTCAGTACAGGTACTGACTGTATATAGCCTGGTTATCATTACTCATTGACTCAGTACAGGTACTCACTGTATATAGCCTGGTTATCATTACTCATTGACTCAGAACTGGTACTGACTGTATATAGCCTAGTTATCATTACTCTAAGACTCAGTACTGGTACTGACTGTATATAGCCTGGTTATCATTACTCATTGACTCAGTACTGGTACTGACTGTATATAGCCTGGTTATCATGACTCATTGACTCAGTACTGGTACTCACTGTATATAGCCTAGTTATCATTACTCATTGACTCAGTACTGGTACTGACTGTATATAGCCTGGTTATCATGACTCATTGACTCAGTACTGGTACTCACTGTATATAGCCTAGTTATCATTACTCTAAGACTCAGTACTGGTACTCACTGTATATAGCCTGGTTATCATTACTCATTGACTCAGAACTGGTACTGACTGTATATAGCCTAGTTATCATTACTCTAAGACTCAGTACTGGTACTGACTGTATATAGCCTGGTTATCATTACTCATTGACTCAGTACTGGTACTGACTGTATATAGCCTGGTTATCATGACTCATTGACTCAGTACTGGTACTCACTGTATATAGCCTAGTTATCATTACTCATTGACTCAGTACTGGTACTGACTGTATATAGCCTGGTTATCATGACTCATTGACTCAGTACTGGTACTCACTGTATATAGCCTAGTTATCATTACTCTAAGACTCAGTACTGGTACTGACTGTATATAGCCTGGTTATCATTACTCATTGACTCAGTACTGGTACTCACTGTATATAGCCTAGTTACCATTACTCTAAGACTCAGTACAGGTACTCACTGTATATAGCCTGGTTATCATTACTCATTGTGTATTTATTCCTTGAGCGGTTTCCTTCCTCTCCGGCAACTGAGTTAGGAAGGACGCCTGTATCTTTGTAGTGGCTGGGTGTATTGATACACCATCCAAAGTGTGATTAATAACTTCACCATGCTTAAAGGGATATTCCCGTTTTCCTCTTTTTTTCCACCTCTACCAATCGGTGCCCTTCATTGCAAAGCATTGAAAAACCTCCCTGGTCTTTGTGATTAAATCTGTGCTTGAAACTCACAACTCAAATGAGGGACCTTACAGATAATTGTATGTGTGGGGTACAGAGATGAGGTAGTCATTCAAAAATCATGTAAAACACTATTATTGCACACTGAGTGAGTCCATGCAACTTATTATATGACTTGTTAAGCACATTTTTACTCCTGAACTTATTTAGGCTCCTTACCATAACAAAGAGGTTGAATACTTATTGACTCAAGACATTTCAGCTTTTACATTTTTTATTAATTTGTAAAAATTTCTAAAAACATTATTCTACTTAGAATATGATGGGGTTTTTGTGTGTAGATCAGTGACACACAATCTCAATTGTATCCATTTTAAATTCAGACTATAACACAACACAATATGGAAAACGTCAAGGGATGTGAACACTTTCGGAAGACGCTTTAGAGACAGACAGAAAGACAATAATGTGGTATTTACAGCCTGCACATAACATTACCACTATGCCCAAGGAACATAGTTGAGATGCCATTCATTTTACCTGAAGAATGTCGACAGCTCCCTGAGAATGACAGATGATGTGTAAAGACAGAGAGAATATAAGGACTGTTGACAACTCCCTCGCACTTCCTGAGAATGACAGATGATGTGTAAAGAAAGAGAGAATATAAGGACTGTTGACAACTCCCTCGCACTCCCTGAGAATGACAGATGATGTGTAAAGACAGAGAGAATATAAGGACTGTTGACAACTCCCTCGCACCTCCTGACAATGACAGATGATGTGTAAAGACAGAGAGGATATAAGGACTGTTGACAACTCCCTCGCACTTCCTGAGAATGACAGATGATGTGTAAAGACAGAGAGAATATAAGGACTGTTGACAACTCCCTCGCACCTCCTGAGAATGACAGATGATGTGTAAAGACAGAGAGAATATAAGGAATGTAGACAACTCCCTCGCACCTCCTGATAATGCCAGATGATGTGTAAAGACAGAGAGAATATAAGGACTGTTGACAACTCCCTCGCACTTCCTGAGAATGACAGATGATGTGTAAAGACAGAGAGAATATAAGGAATGTAGACAACTCCCTCGCACCTCCTGATAATGCCAGATGATGTGTAAAGACAGAGAGAATATAAGGACTGTTGACAACTCCCTCGCACTTCCTGAGAATGACAGATGATGTGTAAAGACAGAGAGAATATAAGGACTGTTGACAACTCCCTCGCACTTCCTGAGAATGCCAGATGATGTGTAAAGACAGGGAGAATATAAGGACTGTTGACAACTCCCTCGCACTTCCTGAGAATGACAGATGATGTGTAAAGACAGAGAGAATATAAGGACTGTTGACAACTCCCTCGCACTTCCTGAGAATGACAGATGATGTGTAAAGACAGAGAGGATATAAGGACTGTTGACAACTCCCTCGCACTTCCTGAGAATGACAGATGATGTGTAAAGACAGAGAGAATATAAGGACTGTTGACAACTCCCTCGCACCTCCTGAGAATGCCAGATGATGTGTAAAGACAGAGAGAATATAAGGAATGTAGACAACTCCCTCGCACCTCCTGATAATGCCAGATGATGTGTAAAGACAGAGAGAATATAAGGACTGTTGACAACTCCCTCGCACTTCCTGAGAATGACAGATGATGTGTAAAGACAGAGAGAATATAAGGAATGTAGACAACTCCCTCGCACCTCCTGATAATGCCAGATGATGTGTAAAGACAGAGAGAATATAAGGACTGTTGACAACTCCCTCGCACTTCCTGAGAATGACAGATGATGTGTAAAGACAGAGAGAATATAAGGACTGTTGACAACTCCCTCGCACTTCCTGAGAATGCCAGATGATGTGTAAAGACAGGGAGAATATAAGGACTGTTGACAACTCCCTCGCACTTCCTGAGAATGACAGATGATGTGTAAAGACAGAGAGAATATAAGGACTGTTGACAACTCCCTCGCACTTCCTGAGAATGACAGATGATGTGTAAAGACAGAGAGGATATAAGGACTGTTGACAACTCCCTCGCACTTCCTGAGAATGCCAGATGATGTGTAAAGAATATTAGGACATGGAGTTTCATTCCCATGCAAGAGAACACAGTCTTATCTGTCATTGTACTTGTCTTTGTGTTAAATAAGTCTGACTTTATAACACTAACCTGCATCTAAAGATCTGATTTCAAAAGATACCAGGGTACAAAGACTAAATAACTGTCAAAGATGAAAATACTTTCAGATGATTTCGTCATCCCCCTCGGGGAAGTGTACTATCGTGTGTATATGTTGTGAACATGTCAATCTAACGTCACTGTGAAGTTGAGAATAAATATAATATTCAATATTCATATATGACACCTAAGACCTTCACATACCTGGTGAAGATGCCCGTCTGCATGACATGGAGTCCAATCAGTCCTCCTCTATTCATCTCACATATCAGCCCATCTCCACCTGGGTTAGCAAGGGGTTTTCTCATGTCATCTCTGTACCAGGTGTAGCTGAAGACCTGTGTGGCTGCCGATGCGACCGCCACGGAGAGCAGAGTCAGTCCAGCCCAGACCAGGTCTCCGACCAGGAAGTAATTCACTGCTAGTCCAACGTCTGTCACAATGTCCACCAGGTAAAAGCCCAGTCCAATGATGGTACAGATCCATCGTGTTTTAGTGAACTCTGAGTCTGGTTGAAGCATGTTTTGCTGCTCAGGTTTTCACTCAATGGCAAATAAGTCGCTAAGTCAATGACTAAAGTGAGAATTCTGTCAATGTAAATCTTCTGGGTGATTGATTGAGCTTGTTTTTTTTGGGGAGGGGGGGGGGGGGAGTTGTTGGTTCTGGAATTACTTATTTGCATAGTTGCTATGGGGAGGAATGGTTTGTCCTTTAATCACGCGAAGTTGCCTGCCTCCCATATGAACAACACTTCCCGTCAGGTCTGGGATTTCCGAGATTATACTGTCCACGAGAACGTTTGAGAACATCTCAGTACCCTGTAAAAGAAGACTACAGAATTTGAGATACATCATAAATACAATTTAGTCACATGCATAAATTATGTTTAAAGTATTAAACTATTCACGTATAAATAAAAACAGTCAAATCCATACATTGCCGTGACTGTACTTGAGCTCGGATGATGTGTCCTGTTTCTCTGATTTCACATTACCCTTTGCCTTCTCTTCTCTCATCGTAAACTCTTGATAATGAACTGCTGACGGGGTGGCAGGTGGCCTAGCAGTTAAGAGCATTGGGCCAGTAACCGAAAGTTCACTGGTTTGTATCCCCCTGAGCAAGGCAATTCTTTATTTATTTATTTTGAGGCAAGTTGAGAACAAGTTCTCATGTACAACTCCGACCTGGCCAAGATAAAGCAAAGCAGATCGACACATACAACAACACAGAGTTATACATGGAATAAACAAAACATAGTCAATAATACAGTAGAACAAAATAAAAGTCTATATACAGTGTATGCAAATGAGGTAGGATAAGGGAGTTAAGGCAATAAATAGGCCATGGTGGCAAAGTAATTACAATATAGCAATTAAACACTGGAATGGTAGATGTGCAGAAGATGAATGTGCAAGTAGAGATACTGGGGTGCAAAGGATCAAGATAAATAAATAAATACAGTATGGGGATGAGGTAGATAGATGGGCTGTTTACAGATGGGCTATGTACAGGTGCAGTGATTTGTGAGCTGCTCTGACAGCTGGTGCTTAAAGCTAGTGAGGGAGATATGAGTCTCCAGCTTCAGTGATTTTTGCAGTTCATTCCAGCAGCAGAGAACTGGAAGGAAAGGCGGCCAAAGGAGGAATTGGCTTTGGGGGTGACCAGTGAATTACACCTGCAGGAGCGCGTGATACAGGTGGGTGCTGCTATGGTGACCAGTGAGCTGGTCCACTTAACCCTAATGCTCCTGTAAGTCACTCAGTTAATGAAATAGCAGAGCTCACAACAGCCAATCAGTTTAATCTAACAGGTGAGTAGAGCACACACAGCCAATCAGTTTCATCTAACAGGTGAGTAGAGCACTCACAGCCAATCAGTTTCATCCAATGGGTGAGTAAAGCACACAACAGCCAATCAGGTTGGTTCACCTAACCGGTGAGTAGAGCACTCACAGCCAATCAGTTTCATCTAACAGGTGAGCAGAGCACTCACAGCCAATCAGTTTCATCTAACAGGTGAGCAGAGCACTCACAGCCAATCAGTTTCATCTAACAGGTGAGCAGAGCACACACAGCCAATCAGGCTCATCTAACAGGTGAGCAGAGCACTCACAGCCAATCAGTTTCATCTAACAGGTGAGCACTCCCTCCCTGTCCTGAACAATTCCATAACCTACTGTAGCAACTAGTTCTGTTGGATGTGTCATTTTTCAAACTAAAGCCTTTTCAAACAATCCCAACAACCATATGGCAAGTTATTCTGAATTCAAGGTCAAGAGTCTAAGAGCCTAGGGCCTAGGGCTGAGGTTCTACTACGGTGACATATGGAATTGTCACGACTTCCGCCGGATTCGGTCCCTCTCCTTGTTCGGGCGGCGTTCGGTGGTCGACGTCACCGGGCCTTCTAGCCATCATTGATCCATTTTTTCATTTTCCATTGGTTTTGTCTTGTCTTCCCACACACCTGGTTTCAATCCCATTCATTACCTGTTGTGTATTTAACCCTCTTGTTTCCCCTCATGTCTTTGTCAGAGATTGTTTGTTATTTCAGTGTTGGGTTGTTTTTGTATTGGTGCGCGACGGGTCCTCATACCCACTTTGTTTATTGTTATTAGATACTCCATTACATTCAGTTTGATTCTCCTGCGCCTGACTTCCCTGCCACCTATACACACAACTCTGACACCTGCGCCTGACTCCTCTACACCAGCTACACACAGACCTCATTACAGGAATTGTTTTAAGAAGGTCTTACCAAGGATCATTTAGCTATTTGATTTGATCAAACATTGAATTTGGTCTTACTGCTATTAGTCCGTAGAAACACGTTGAATAACATATACATGGGAAAACAAATGGTAAAAATAAATAAAACAATTATGAAAAGGAAGTATCTGTCCTCTATCTGCGCGATATTAAAAATAAGATCTGAAAAAAATAAAAAATAAACATTTTTTTTTTTTTTACTGTGAAATGATCCATTTACTTCCATTCATTTAGCAGCCCAGTACTGGGTTACCTTCAGACGAGTCCCGGGACACTTGTGTCGGAGAACTGAAACGGAGCACATCACCATGTTCATGAGAGTCTCGTCATTCCATAATTCCATATTAGTTTTCAAACCGTTCTGACAAACATCGTTCTGTAGCTCCGACATCGGTGGAAAATATGTGTTCTTAAACTGATGGATTTAATGGAAAAAAAATTATTAGGCTGACTAGATTAACGCGTGGGTCAGTCGACTATGTTTTTTAGTTTGTTTTAAACAGTTCTACATCACGCTAGTCAACCATCTGTCTCTTTACATCTCCCCCCACATTACACGTCCTCAATCGTTGTGACTCCAAGGGATGAAAGACATAAGATGAGTCAAGTGAAACAGTAAATGTTAGGTGAAGGAAAGCACAGCGGTACTCACTGACGTGTAGTCACTACTCCATAGTCTACAGTCAGTGAAACAGGTGACCAAGCACACTGCTCCACAGTCTACAGTCGGTGAAACAGGTGACCAAGCACACTACTCCACAGTCTACAGTCGGTGAAACAGGTGACCAAGCACACTACTCCACAGTCTACAGTCAGTGAAACAGGTGACCAAGCACACTACTCCACAGCCTACAGTCAGTGAAACAGGTGACCAAGCACACTACTCCACAGTCTACAGTCAGTGAAACAGGTGACCAAGCACACTACTCCACAGCCTACAGTCAGTGAAACAGGTGACCAAGCACACTACTCCACAGTCTACAGTCAGTGAAACAGGTGACCAAGCACACTACTCCACAGCCTCTCTCTTTTCTCCAAACTCATGTGACAATAGCTCCACCCTAGTGTTAACTTTAACCAACACACCTAGCAAGCAATCATATGACATAATTGATTCAACGACTGGGCTGTGTGTGTCTTTGTGTGTGTGTGTGTGTGTGTGTGTGTGTGTGTGTGTGTGTGTGTGTGTGTGTGTGTGTGTGTGTGTGTGTGTGTGTGTGTGTGTGTGTGTGTGTGTGTGTGTGTGCGTGTGTGTGTGTGTTGATAGGAGTTAACTACTGCAGACATACAGCAGTAAGCAAAGTCCACATTCAGGTGGAGCTTCTGTCTCCACTGTGCCAGAACTATTCTTTAAACATAACGTGTGATTGTGTGTGTGTGTGTGTGTTCGTGCGTGCGTGCGTGCGTGCGTGTGTGTGTGTGTGTGCGTGCGTGTGTCTACTTATGTGTGCATGTCTGTCTATCTGTCCATCATATTAATACTTAGTTTCCAAGACTCTGACCAAAATTAATTTGATCAAGGAAATTAAAGAGTAAACTTAAATATTTCCTTTGTGCACAAATCAACAGAACTTCATTCAAACGTTCTAATCTTCTCAAATTCACCTTGTTCTGTGTCACACAGAAGACTCGGGTCAGTACCGTAACACCAATTAAAACCACAGGTTCCAGACCCGTACACTGTGCATTCGGAAAGTATTCAGACCCTTGACTTTTTCCACATTTTGTTACATTACAGCCTTTCTCTAAAAGTGATCAAATATGTTTTTTCCCTCAGCAATCTACACACAATACGCTATAATGACAAAGCAATTTATTTATTTTTGTTACAAAAACAAAAACAGAAATACCTTATTTACATAAGTATTCAAACCCTTTGCTATGAGACTCGAAATTGAGCTCCGGTGCTTCCTGTTTGGATCATGCTTGAGATGTTTCTACAACTTGATTGGAGGACACTTGTCGTAAATTGATTGGACATGGTTTGGAAAGGCACACACCTGTCTATATAAGGTCTCACAGTTGACAGTGCATGTCAGAGCAAAAAGCAAGCCAAGAATTGTCCGTAGAGCTCCAAGACAGGATTGTCTCGAGGCAAAGATCTGGTGAAGGATACCAAAACATTTCTGCAGCATTGAAGGTCCCCAAGAACACAGTGGCCTCCATCACTCTTAAATTGAAGTTTGGAACCACCAAGACTCTTCCTAGAGCTGGCCGACCAGCCAAACTGGGAGAATCTTCCAGAAGGACAACCATCTCTGCAGCACTCAACCCATCAGGCCTTTCTGGTAGAGTGGTCAGACGGAAGCCACTCCTCAGTGAATGTCACATGACAGCCCGCTTGGAGTTTGTTAAAAGGCTTCTAAAGGACTCTCAGACCATGAGAAAAACCTGCTCCAGTGCCCTCAGGACCTCAAACTGGGGGTAAAGGTTCACCTTCTAACTGGACAACGACCCTAAGTGCACAGCCAAAACAACGCAGGAGTGGCTTCGGGACAAGTCTCTGAATGTCCTTGAGTTGCCCAACCAGAGCCCAGACTTGAACCCGATCAATCATCTCTGGAGAGAACTGAAAATAGCTGTGCAGTGACGCTCCCCATCCAACCTGACAGAGCTTGAGAGGATCTGCAGAGAAGAATGGGAGAAACTCCCCAAATACAGGTGTGTCAAGCTTGTAGCGTCATACCCAAGAAGACTTGAGGATGTAATCGCTGCCAAAGGTGCTTCAACAAAGTACTGAGTAAAAGGTCTGAATACCTACGTAAATGTGATATCCAGACTGTGTGAATGCACGTACCACTCTGAATAAATAAATACTGTTTCTTTGAAGATGTGTCTCTGGTCATGAAACTACAATACAGGCTGGTTGTCTAAACTAAGTACAATCTAAATGTCAATAGATTTTTAGATTCATTCTCAACAATGACAACATTCTAGAACTGAGTGATCACTCATCAAAGTCTGGTTTCCGTGGTAATCGGGTTAATGATTATATAATTGATTATTAAGTGTCTCTTTTCTCATAGAATGTGGACAGCTGTATAGAACACAATGCATTGCTAAGATGCTCAGATTTAACTTACTAGCTACACTCACCGACACAGAATAAACTTTGTCCCTCATGCTGGCCCTGATTAAACTGGTAAGTTTCCCTCTCACTACATGGCCAGACTTCTAGTGGTCTTCTCCACATGGCCAGACTTCTAGTGGTCTTCTCCACATGGCCAGACCTCTAGTGGTCTTCTCCACATGGCCAGACTTCTAGTGGTCTTCTCCACATGGCCAGACTTCTAGTGGTCTTCTCCACATGGCCAGACTTCTAGTGGTCTTCTCCACATGGCCAGACTTCTAGTGGTCTTCTCCACATGGCCAGACTTCTAGTGGTCTTCTCCACATGGCCAGACTTCTAGTGGTCTTCTCCACATGGCCAGACTTCTAGTGGTCTTCTCCACATGGCCAGACTTCTAGTGGTCTTCTCCACATGGCCAGACTTCTAGTGGTCTTCTCCACATGGCCAGACTGATGTGAAAAATGAACGGTGAAAAAAACAATTGGACCACTAGATTTAATGGATGTTATGACTCGTCCCTTGTGGCGGACTATTGTAGGCATAACAGGGTTAGTTATGTTTACACTTGCCACAGGAGAAATGTCTATTTAATGTTTGTGTACTCCTGTTGGTTGGTTGAATTTACATATCAATATGGTGTTTTGCCATTGGTCATGCTTACAGATAGAGGGAGATTGTCAACGTCAAGTCTTCCCAATCTGATAATTCAAGAGGTAGGTAACGTTCTGAAATACTATATTCTATGTATGCATTTACAATGTGTACAGGTGTTATTAACCTCGTTCACTATGTACATTTCCTGATATAAAATATGCGACTCGTTTCAGGAAACTAGGCGTATGTCGCGGGTCATCTACTTCACAGGAGAACCGTTTGAACGAAAACTTCTTATTTTTATCAAAATGTGTTTTTTTTGGGGCAGAAATGCCTTCTGGAACATGTGAACTTTCATGTGCTTTAATAACAAACTTGTAATCCATCTGTAAATATGAATAAAACATTTAAATTACAAGCCGAGATGGTTTATCCATGGAAAAAGCCAGAAACCTTCCCGCTAGCCATGATTGGCTGAGATAATGGACGGGCTAGACTAAGGGTTACCATGGCATCCGTCTATCTATTTATACAGGTAAGATACTGTAGTCTAGCTAGCGTCATTTTCAAAAATGACACTTACAATTATTTTTAATTGTCAGAAAGTTGTTTTCGTTTCAAGTTAAAGCGTACTGTTAGGTAGCTAGCTAACGCAAGCTTTCTGGCTCGCTAGCTAACGTTAACTGATTGGCTCGCTAGCTAACGTTAGCTGATTGGCTCGCTAGCTAACGTTAGCTGATTGGCTCGCTAGCTAACGTTAGCTGATTGGCTCGCTAGCTAACGTTAGCTGATTGGCTCGCTAGCTAACGTTAGCTGATTGGCTCGCTAGCTAACGTTAGCTGATTGGCTCGCTAGCTAACGTTAGCTGATTGGCTCGCTAGCTAACGTTAGCTGATTGGCTCGCTAGCTAACGTTAGCTGTCTGGCTCGCTAGCTAACGTTAGCTGATTGGCTCGCTAGCTAACGTTACGTGTATCGAATCAAATCTAATTGTATTTGTCGCATGGCGCCGAATACAACAGTGAAATGCTTACTTACAAGTTCTTATCTAACAATGCAGTTTTAAGAAAAATACAACAAAAATAGAAATAAAAGCAACAAATAATTACAGAGCAGCAGTAAAATAACACTAGTGAGGGGGTCCGGGACAGAGTCAATGTGGAGACTATATACAGGGGGTACTGGTACAGAGTCAATGGGGAGGCTATATACAGGGGGTACTGGTACAGAGTCAATGTGGAGGCTATATACAGGGGGTCCGGGACAGAGTCAATGTGGAGACTATATACAGGGGGTACCGGTACAGAGTCAATGTGGAGACTATATACAGGGGGTACTGGTACAGAGTCAATGTGGAGACTATATACAGGGGGTACCGGTACAGAGTCAATGTGGAGACTATATACATGGGGTACCGGTACAGAGTCAATGTGGAGGTTATATACAGGGGGTACCGGTACAGAGTCAATGTGGAGACTATATACAGGGGGTACTGGTACAGAGTCAATGTGGAGACTATATACAGGGGGTACCGGTACAGAGTCAATGTGGAGGCTATATACAGGGTGTACCAGTACAGAGTCAATGTGAGGGGGCACCGGTTAGTCGAGGTAATTGAGGTAATATGTACATGTAGGTAGAGTTATTAAAGTGACTACGCATGGATAATAACAGAGAGTAGCAGTGGTGTAAAAGAGGGGGGGGGGGGGGGGGGGGGGGTGGCAATGCAAATAGTCTGGGTAGCCATTTGGTTAGATGTTCAGGAATCTTATGGCTTGGGGTTAGAAGCTGTTTAGAAGCCTCTTGGTCGTAGACTTGGCGCTCCAGTCCTGCTTGCCGTGTGGTAGCAAAGAGAACCGTCTATGACTAGGGTGGCTGGAATCTTTGACAATGTTTAGGGCCTTCCTCTGACACCGCCTGGTATAGAGGTCCTGGATGGCAGGAAGCTTGGCCCCAGTGATGTACTGGGCCGTACACACTACCCTCTGTAGTGCCTTGCGGTCGTAGGCCGAACAGTTGCCATACAAGGCAGTGATGCAACCAGGATGCTCTCTTCTTTGTACCCCCGTAGTATAAACCAGCCTTTAGTCTTGAAATGTTTGGTTGTTTAGTACATGACCTCACATGTGAATCCTTAATGAGATGGGTGGGGCTGAAGCTTTAGAGGGTGTGAACAATGCTGAATGGGTGGGGCTAAAGCTTTAGAGGGTGTGAACGATGCTGAATGGGTGTAGACAAAGAAGAGCTCTCCAGTAGGTACCATACACTCATGGGCCATTTCTCAAAAGTCAGGTTACACGTTTATCAACTTTCAAAGCAGAATTACTCTCCTGTTGTTCCTCGACTGTAGTGTATGATATTAAAAAAAAAACACAATTTCAAATTTTGCTACATAAGACCGAATCGAGCCGGTCAGTCACATATATAGTCAACTGAAAAATATAAATGCAACATGTAAAGTGTTTGTCCCAAGTGGGTGGGCCTATGCTCTCCCAGGCCCACCCATGGCTTGCGCCCCTGCCCAGTGAAATTCATAGATTAGGTCCTAATGTATGTATTTATATTGACTGATTTCCTCAATAAAATATGTTTAATTGTTGCATGTTGCATTTATATATATATATATTTATATTCTGTATGTAAATATACGTGTGTGTGTGTGTGTGTGTGTGTGTGTGTGTGTGTGTGTGTGTGTGTGTGTGTGTGTGTGTGTGTGTGTGTGTGTGTGTAGATATTGGGGGCTTCCTGGGACGTGATTTTATATGTTATTGCTGTAACAGTGAGTTAGCTAGTGTACCCTCATGGTAACGGTCGCATTAGCTCCCTGCTAATTCACAGTTATTTCCATGGTAACAGATGAATCACAAACCTACAACCATCAACATACTGTTGTCCTGCCCATCTTAATGTGCTTCCTTCTGTCCGTCGTCAGGTTTTTTTATTGTATTTTGGACTATTTTAGTCGTTGTTATGGTGTTTGATTACAAAATACCCTGATATTGACATACAAGCAACAAATCACAAATTTGCAGCCATCAATATACTGTTGTCCCGCCCATCTTAATGTGCTTCCTGGTGTCTGTCATCAGAGTAAACACCAATCAACTGGGATCTCTGGCTGGACAGTCCTTTCTTTAAAAACACAACGCAGGATACTCTGGGGCCGAGACCAGTCTTCTAGTCTTCGTAGGACGTCTGTTACACAGGCTTTACTTTGTGTTTTGCAGAACATGTTCAAGTATGGTGTGACGTGTGAGTAAACCCTATGAACCACACCGTGAAACAAGTTAGCTGCAGATGGATACATCCTACTCCCTCATCATGCTCCCTCATCATGCTCCCTCATCATGCATCCTGATCCCTCATCATGCTCCCTGCTCCCTCATCATGCTCCCACATCATGCTCCCTGCTCCCTCATCATGCTCCCTGCTCCCTCATCATGCTCCCTCATCATGCTCCCTTCTCCCTCATCATGCTCCCTTATCATGCTCCCTGCTCCCTCATCATGCTCCCTCATCATGCTCCCTGCTCCCTCATCATGCTCCCTCATCATGCTCCCTTCTCCCTCATCATGCTCCCTGCTCCCTCATCATGCTCCCTGCTCCCTCACCATGCTCCCTGCTCCCTCATCATGCTCCCTGCTCCCTCATCATGCTCCCTGCTCCCTCATCATGCTCCCTGCTCCCTCATCATACTCCCTGCTCCCTCATCATGCTCCCACATCATGCTCCCTGCTCCCTCATCATGCTCCCTTCTCCCTCATCATGCTCCCTTATCATGCTCCCTGCTCCCTCATCATGCTCCCTCATCATGCTCCCTGCTCCCTCATCATGCTCCCTCATCATGCTCCCTTCTCCCTCATCATGCTCCCTGCTCCCTCATCATGCTCCCTGCTCCCTCACCATGCTCCCTGCTCCCTCATCATGCTTCCTGCTCCCTCATCATGCTCCCTGCTCCCTCATCATGCTCCCTGCTCCCTCATCATGCTCCCTGCTCCCTCTTCATGCTCCCTCAATGCATGGAAATAATATACCTATGGCTGTCTTTTTCACTATTCCAGAACGTCCTGATAAAGGTTTTTTGGTTGAATATCTCTTATCCAGGAGAACCTGATAACGGTTTAGATTGAATATTGCCTGAGGGTTCACAATGGGTTTTCACCAACAACAAATGGAGCAGAAGTTCTGCACCCCAATTCATTTTCAAGGAGGGGACGCAGAGAAATGTGTAGGGGATTGTGGGAAGGTGAGCGTCGAGTACCTTGCTAGATGTGCGGAAGAGAAAGTTGAGCTCTGCTCTCTACTTTATGCACATTTCAAGCGGAGCGAAGTTTTGAGGTGTTGGAACAAAGCGTTAAGTAGGGTTTACACAACTTCCGAATTGGCCAGATGAAGTTCTGCCCCAATTAAATTTCAACGGGAGTATGAGGAGCAATGTGCAGGGGATTGTGGGAAGGTGAGCGGCACAAACCCTGCTATCGGACCGATAGAGAAAAAGTTATTTAAAATATAAGAGTTAATAAAAATATAAAAGTTATTAAAAATATAACATTTAAGTTATTAAAAATATAAAATATAAAAGTTATTAAAAATCTAAAATATTAAAGTTAAGCTCTGCTCTATTTTATGCAAATAACATGCGGCCACCGCTGCCGTTAACCAATCAGGGGAGGAGCAGATTTTTGCTTGAAAATCTTCCGTTCATGAAACAACGTTCAGCCTGTTATTAGTTCCGGGCAAGCACAACCAAAACAAGATGGAGGAAAGCCAATCATCACTGTGTCTCGTTTTCCAATTCTATATGATTTTGCATTGCTAAATGTAAAACCATAAAGATGGCCTTGAGGCCGATATGTAAAGTGTATTTAAAGAGCAGTGTTCTGGTTTCTTCTTTTTTCTCATTTTATTTAACTGTTACCATGATACAACAAAGATAGCTCCTTTTTCAATTTAGAATACAGAGACAAAATCATAAGGTCAATGGCATGGTGGAAGATTGCAGAGATTGTTGGTGTTGACAGTGGGCGAAGAGAGTTTGCTTGTGCTGCCTGCTAGCTATGAACATCAAGCAACCTAAACCTCAGAACTGTAATCAAAGCCACCAAATTGTGAAATTTACCCACCAAAGGATAGAAATCTTCAGTAACACACAGTATAACATTGTGAACGATAAACTAAGCATGAATTCCCCATGTAATATGCTACCAATTGGATTGTGGTATTGTTACGTTCCCCAGTTTCTGTGTTGTTGTGGGTTTGTATGTGTGTGTGTATTTCAGGAAATGGCCTCCCGGAATCCTAAAGCAGCTGATTGGTCGGCCCCATCGCTGATTGGAGCTCTGACCTCTCCCTCTTGTCAGGGGAAACAGCTGTCTCTTCAATTACCAACTCCTTCTCCAGCTTGATAAAAGCCAGTGTTCCTTTGTCAGAGAGGATAACTTTTTTGATTTTTTAAATATTTTTTTTAATTACATTTTTTAATGTCCTGTGTTGGTTAGCGACAGTTTGGTTGATATTATTACGTAGCCGCTCCTTCAGAGGTATGTGTATGCCAACAGGACTTGGCATGTTTTTGGGAAATTTAAATTGTTCACGTACATTACTGGTAAATGATTCTGTTTCATTTGTTTCCCGTCCAGACCCTTTTCCCCACATTACTGTGTTAAGGAATATAATAAATTCCCTGTAAACTGTATTTTTCTATGCCTCTGTCGTCCTTCCCATCACCTACGATCACATACTGTTTTCACTCCACGGGGAGGTGAGATGTAGCAGGGTGTTGCGTTCCCTCCTCCAAGAGGCGTATGTAACAGTATCATAACAATATGATTCTCATAGACTATAGTTTATGGTTCTTTCAATCTACTGGGCTCTTGACATTGATTTTTAGCTCACTTCCTGTAAAATACATAGGCTTAGATGCACATGGAGGGGTACTTTGGGTAAAGGAAATTGTGGCTTTTGACTGGCAAACGTTGTGCAAATGTTTATTTTTTTTAAATATATATATATTTTTATAAAAGCCCTGACTATTGTCTCTGTCTGTCTTAGTTTTCCCTCTCTAGGGACTAAAACATTATTTTCATAATGTCATCCCACAACCTGCACCATCTAGCTTGTACACTTACTCCCCTTTCCGACAGCTGGAGCAGAAAATAGTCCATTGTTGTTATCTACAAATGCATTTGGAGCATGTTTTTGTGATGTGCACTGCTAAATATGCCTAAATCAAGATAACAAGCTAATATGAAGTCACTTCGCTATAGCATGTAAAGTTGGCTGGATAGCTAGCTAACAAGCAGCTCATTAGCCTCCTGTAGCTAGCTAGTTTAAAAAAAAAACTTACCCACGACCACAAAGCAGCCAATCTTTTGGAGCGAAGCATTGTCAAGAGGAGGCATCACCTCTGGTCAAGACCCACTGTTAAATTGAATATCGCCTGGTTCGGGAGAGGGGTGGGGGGGGATCCGGCTGGGAAATAACTTTTTGAACAGTCATCCAACTCAGAATTAGAAGTCGGGAACTCTGTCCTCTTTCTAGAGCTACATCCTGAAGACCAATGACGTCATGATTTGACCTTGTCCAGTTGTCTTGGAAAGCAGCACGTATCCAGAGAATTACAGACTTTGATGACAAAGTTTGATGACAAAATTTGCCCACGAAGGACCGCCGCGCCGTCTTCCTGTTCAAGTGAGCACAGCACAACGACTTGAGTCCAAACTTGTATATTACGCTGCTGCATAAATAATGTAATATGCCAGGGAGATATGCATACTGTAGCTAAGAAAGTAATACTAAGTGTATGTTGTTTAGTAAGCTGTTAGTAGCCCATGTGCCTCACTCTAATAATTTGGTCTATTTTCCCCACTTAATTTCACCTACTGTTCTGACTTGGTTGTGCACATGCAGCCTATAACCTGTTTTGGAGAAATGTAATCATTGAATATTGTAAGGGTTTTCATTGTCTGCTTATATGCCCCCTTTATTTATCCTACGGTTCTGACTTGGTGTACAGGGAGAACACTGTAAGAGCAGCCCATGTTCTGAATTCTGATGCTGTACATTTCAAAAGTGTTGAAGAAATAGTTATGACTACATCCATCCTAGCTTGCTCATTAATGTCTTTATCGAAATGACAGATTGCCTCTTATACGCTTGTCGTTCCCTTATGCCATAGTTTGTACATCTCAATTGCCAGTAGAATCCACATTTGTTTATTAAGAAAGTCAGCCATATCCGCTATGTTTGGCTAATTCAGTAAATGAGGCTGAATGAACTGTTTCGCTGCCAGACAAGGCTCCACTGATAGCCAGGTGTAGCAGTGGTAAGGTGTTGGGACTCTGCTTTTGTGACAGCTTTATGTAGACCCTAAAAGTTTGTGGGCACCGTTTGTCACCGTTATAGTGCAATTAATGTACTGTTTAGTGTAGTGTAGTGGCTTTGCTGGCATGCATCCCCAACATTTGTTGTTGTTTTTGTTTGCCCCACCAAGATGTACATGCTAAAATCGCCACTTCTTCTTTGGCCTTTATATGGCGGTTGGCAACCAACTTTAAGGTGCATTACCACCACCCCACTGGACTGGAGTGTGAACCTCAGTTCATCTTTCAATCACCCACGTGGGTAATATGCTCCTAAAAACCAATGAAGATAGGCGGGACTTGCATCCATCAATGCGTCACAAATAGAATCAAGTTCTATTTTAGCGCCTGGCCATGCAGACGGCTCGTTGACGCGTGTCAACAGTTTGGATGCAATGATTGAATAACATGTATGTGCACGTTTATTTTGCAACGCCCGGGGCACATAACGTGAGCGGTGTGGTCATCATGTAGATCGAATATACTTGCGGGGTTGTAGTTATCGGTTGGCACATAAAACCGACGGTCTGCATACTCCGGACATATAGGGGGCGGTAAACCGCTCACGAATCTTCTAGAGGGTGTGTAAAAAACAACTCTCTAGCAGCAACGCGCATCGGCTAGATCCTCCCACAAAAAATAAGAGTGACTCGATATTCGTTTGTTGGCCCGTGGTTATGTGTGTGTGTGAGAGAGAGCAGCAGGAGGAAGACTGGTGGCTTTCTTTAGAGCTGACGGGGACGGACAGAAAACAATACTGAATACGTGGTCATACCCGATTCACTCTGCTGCTGAGTCGCGCCGGTCAATAAAAGTTCACTTTTGGGAGACGTAAAAATGGGGATCCGCAAAAAGACCAACAAGAACCCGCCGGTGTTGAGCCACGAGTTTATCATCCAGAACCATGCCGATATTGTGTCCTGTGTTGCTATGGTGTTCCTCCTCGGGTTGATGTTTGAGGTAAGGCTTGTCCACAGGTCGGAGGGGTCTGGGATATGCAGTAAGACCTAGCTTTCCAAATAGGCCATAAGAGCCTAACTATAATGTGTCAACTGGGCAGACAAGATGATTTTGTTCCGTCAAAAGTATCTTGAAAACGGACATGGCTGATCTACTCTTCCTGCTCTAGTGACAAAGTTTTTTTTGTTAGGTTGTCCATATTGTAATATTCAAGTATGACAGAAGTGTCTTTTGATTTGAAAAGGCGTGTAAGTAGCCTAGTTAGATTTAAAACTGTAACCCATCTCTGTCGGGTTGCCTATTGTCTGGTCACTTGTACATTTGAGTGACTTGGCCTACGTCGTATAACAACACAAAAGTGTAGTATTTGTGTAGTGTAGTAACTGGAACGAGCGTTACATAGATTGTTACATTTTAGCGACCACAAAAATTGCAATTTCGCTGGCTACAATATTGTGCAAGACTGTCCAGCATCGGATACTTTTTTATTCGCAAATAACGTGTAGGCTACGTGGCAATCACTGGGTGATTGTGAGCTTGTCGTCGTTTATAGGTAGCCCCGCTCGTTCGGAAAAAACAAAGTTAGATCCATAATGTCCGTAGGATCGCCTATTCCGTTTACACATTTGAAGAGTTTAGGTTTTTAAAAAAAATATATTTTTTATTGTTGGTTTACACTGAATTATTTTTTGGGGTTTCATGTTTAGCTTTCTAGGTAGGCTACATGAATCATCCTTTACTAATGCTGCGTTAATGTACTAGTTGTAACTAGGAAAGTTTTACTTGCTAACTGGTGGTACTTATACATGTGCTGCGTTCATCCATTTGCAGGTTGTACATTTCCGAGTTTCCTAGTGCCGAGTTGGACGTGAATGCAGCATAAAATTCAGCGCCAGCATTGAGCTGCATTATGGGAGTTTGAGTTCTTGTGCCTTGATGTGCTGTAGTCACATTGACGATGCACATCTAATACAAATAACCTACTGCATTACAAAACAGAGTTGTACGAATGTATAGTTATGAATCAGTCTTTCCATATTTATATACGTTCTTAATAAAATCAAAATCCCCGGTTTTCCATTCAATCTTATCTGTAGTATTGGATTGAATGGTTTGCAAGCTCGACATCAAATTGTATTTGTCACATACACATGGTTAGCAGATGTCGATGCGAGTGTAGCGAAATGCTTGTGCTTCTAGTTCCGACAATGCAGTAATAACCAACGAGTAATCTAACTAACTAACAATTCCAAAACTACTACCTTATACACACAAGTGTAACGGGATAAAGAATATGTACATAAAGATATATGAATGAGTGATGGTACAGAACGGCATAGGCAAGATGCAGTAGATGGTATCGAGTACAGTATATACATATGAGATGAGTAATGTAGGGTATGTAAACATTATATAAAGTGACATGTGTTTCTGCCTGATACTTTGTGGTCTAGTCAGTAAATCTACAACGCTACCTGGTTTATTTAACACCACTAAGCTACCCACAGAGAGGCCAGAAGGCTAATGAGAAAATCATGCTGTGGTTTGCTTTTAGTCAATGACTCAGATAAAAGCACCTGGGTGTGTGTCACAAACGGCACCCTATTCACTATATAGTGCACTACTTTATAGACCAGAGCCAGGCTAAGTAAACGCACTATATAGGGAATAGGGTGCTTATTGGGGACTGAACCCTGTGTTTTCACGTCCTTTAATCAATCCTCTCCCTTGTCCCCGCTGTGATGCAGGTCACCTCGAAGGTTGCAGTGCTGTTCATCACTGTCCAATACAACGTTACAACCTCTACAAACGGTCAGTTTAACTTCTTTAGTGGATCCACCTGAATGTGCATCCTTTTTTTTCTTATTTTTCTTCACTGGGGTCAAACAGTGAAGCTCTAAAAAGACAAAGTATCTGGGATGGAGGTTGGATGGAGGTTGGATGGAGGTTGGATGGAGGTTGGATGGAGGTTGTTGTATGGAGGTTGTTGTATGGAGGTTGTTGTATGGAGGTGGTATCTTCCTCTTATTGCTTTCCTAACTTTTTTTTTCTGTGACATTTTATTCTGAATGAATTCCAAGTCAACAATTACCTCGTGACATCTTCTGTTCTTGTCCACCTGTTCTTTAGTGTGTGTGTGTGTGTGTGGAACTAGTTTGCCTGTTATCCAGTATAGAAACAATGTCTAGAATCTACAGACCACTTGTAGTTGTTGAATTAGAAGGCCTCTCCTGTGTGTTAGAGAATATAAGTTCTCACATGGCCTACCAGTTCCAGAACACCTTCTTTCAGAGCTTTCCTTTTTTCCCTGTGGAGCTACGTTTAGTCTTCCTGATTTTATAAAGTCCTCCTGCTAGGTCGTCCTGTTAGGTCGTCCTGCTAGGTCCTCCTGCTAGGTCCTCCTGCTAGGTCCTCCTGCTAGGTCCTCCTGCTAGGTCCTCCTGCTAGGTCCTCCTGCTAGGTCCTCCTGCTAGGTCCTCCTGCAAGGTCGTCCTGCTAGGTCGTCCTGCTAGGTCCTCCTGGAAGGATTGGGGCTGGAGTGTAACAGGCCACAATATCAGAGGTCTTGTGTGAGTCCCAAATTGCCACCTATTTCCTAAATATTGCGCTATATTTGACCAGGGCCCATTGGGTAGTGCACTATCAAGGGTACCATTTTGTGACACAATCCTCGTCTCATCTCAAGGTGAATTAATGTTATTTTACACACTCCTTCATGTAAAGCCACGAATGACAGGAGGGCTTGTGGAATGATGGAATGTGCTTTATGATATCGGATTTTATTTGAAGAGCTGATAGTCTTATCAGAGTCAGGGCGCCCGTCCAAAATACCACCCTATTCCCTTTATATAGTGCACTACTTTTGATTAGAGCCCTATGGACCCTGGTCTAAAGTAGTGCACTACTTTTGATTAGAGCCCTATGGACCCTGGTCTAAAGTAGTGCACTACTTTGGACCCTGGTCTAAAGTAGTGCACTACTTTTGATTAGAGCCCTATGGACCCTGGTCTAAAGTAGTGCACTACTTTTGATTAGAGCCCTATGGACCCTGGTCTAAAGTAGTGCACTACTTTTGATTAGAGCCCTATGGACCCTGGTGTAAAGTAGTGCACTACTTTTGATTAGAGCCCTATGGACCCTGGTGTAAAGTAGTGCACTACTTTTGATTAGAGCCCTATGGACCCTGGTCTAAAGTAGTGCACTATATAGGAAAGAGTGCCATTTGGGACGCAACCCCCCCCCCCCCCCCCCCCCTCAGTCATTCATTATTAACAGGCTGATGTTTGTTGAAGCTAAATTACTACAGTAGCGGGTCAGGCAGGACTTTGGTAGTGTCGTTGCTTGAGTAAAACCTTGTGATTTTAGAGGCTTCGTGAAGCAAATATGTTTAAAAAGTGAGGTAACGTTAGTATAATTGTAACGATGCATCTGTATTCGAGGTCGACTGATTATGATTTTTTTCAACTCCGATACCTATTTTATTGGAGAACCAAAAAAAAGGCGATACCGATTAATCGGACGATTTAAAAAAAAAATATATATATATATATTTGAAATAATGACAATTACAACAATGAATGAACCCATTTATTTTAACCTAATATAATACACATATAAAAACTATTTAGTCTCAAATAATGGAACATGTTCAATTTGGTTTAAATAATGCAAAGACAAAGTGTTGGAGAAGTAAAAGTGCAATATGTGCCATGTAAGAAAGCTAACGTTTAAGTTCCTTGCTCAGAACATGAGAAAAAAAAGTTATTATAGGGATTATGAGCATCGACTATTTCTCGCTATACCATTTTATATTTCATATACAGTTGAAGTTGGAAGTTTGCATACACCTTAGCCAAATGCATTTAAACTCAGTTTTTCACGATTCCTGACATTTAATCCTAATAACAATTCCCTGTCTTAGGGAAGAAAAGTGCTGGTTGAATGAATGCTTACGAGCCTGCTGCTTGCTACCACCGCTCAGTCAGACTGCTCTATCAAATAGTAGACTTAATTATAATAAACACACAGAAATACGAGCCTTATGTCATTAAATAGTAAAATCCGGAAACTATCATTTCGAAAACAAAACGTTTATTCTTTCAGTGAAATACGGAACAGTCCCTGTGTTTTATCGAACAGGTGGCATCCCTAAGTCTAAATATTGCTGTTACATTGTACAACCTTCAATGTTATGTCATAATGATGTACAATTCTGGAAAATGAATTACGGTCTTTGTTAGGAAGAAACACAGTTCGCAACGAGCCAGGCGGCCCAAACTGTTGCATATAACCTGAGTCTGCTTGCACTGAACGCAAGAGAAGAGACACAATTTCCCTAGTTAATATTTCCTGCTAACATGCATTTATTTTAACTAAATATGCAGGTTTATAAAAATATATATATATTTTTTTACAAGATAAGTTTAATGCTAGCTAGCAATTTACCTTGGCTCGTTGCAGCCACAAGGTCCTTTTGACGCTGCAATGTAATCGGCCATAGTTGGTGTCCAAAAAGGCCGATTACCGATTGTTATGAAAACTTGAAATCGGCCCAAATTAATCGTCCGTACAGATTTAATCGGTCGACCTCTAATCTATATGCATCTCTTCCATCAGAGGGTCCAGAAGAGACTGTTTTGAACAACTTCTTATAAATGTATATACAGTATAATAAGGCAACTATGAAGGGTTATAAAAGGCTTAGTAAATGCTTCGTGTCTCCCTACTAGAGGAGAGCGTAGTGAACCATTTCCCCCACGGTGTGAAGGATCTTCAGCTCAGAGGCTGCCTGCTAGCAAGGAATCTCGTTACGTTCTAGAAGGCGGTGATGTTCTATTTACTAATAGAAAGCATTGGGGCCGTAACGTCAAGGCTTTATGAACCGGCTCGTGAAGGGATCATGCGTTCTTTATGTCTCCCTATCAGAGGGCCTGCCAGAGGAGAGTGTGGTGAACCACTTCCACCACGGTCTGAAGGATGTGGCTACGGTCTTCTTCTACATGCTGGTGGCCATCATTATCCACGCCATCATTCAGGAGTATGTTCTGGACGTACGTACTGGCACTCACTCAAACACACTTCCTATGTTTTTCTGTACATTTCATTGGTTATTATAGTCTTATTTGATAAAAAAATAAAAAAAAATAAAACAAATTACATTCAAGACAACCACGGATCCGTTTGATATTCTGGCGGCGAAGTTGATCATCCGACACTGATAATCGCTGATCAGTTTGACCTCGATTGACTCATTTGTCATGTGTCTCTTTTTTTTTTTTATATAGAAAATCAACCGGAAGATGCACTTCTCGAAGACCAAGCACAGCAAGTTCAACGAGTCAGGCCAGCTCTCTGCCTTCTACCTGTTCTCCTTCGGATGGGGAACCAACATCCTCATGTCGGTAGGTAGATGTGTGTGTTTGTGGCACAAGCATCTTTATATCAGTACATGGTTTAAACTATTTGTTTACGTGTGTGTGGATGTTAATAGGTGATTTTTAGAAATGTTTTAATACCTGACTATTTGTTTACTGGGTATAACTGTCTGTGTGTTTCTGTGTGTGTGTCTGCATTGGGCTCTTGACTTTGTCTGAAAGTGTGGTTGGAAAAGCTTGGGGGGGGGGTCTTTGTCTGAAAGTGGGGTTGGAAAAGCTTTGGGGGGGGGTCTTTGTCTGAAAGTGGGGGTGCAAAAGCTTGGGGGGGTGCAAAAGCATGGGGGGGTGCAAAAGCATGGGGTGGGGTCTTGACTTTTTTTATTGGCGCCGCTGTCGACATGAAATGTTTCAAATGAACTTGTCTCAGCAGCATATAGTTAATGCAGAGAGGGTAGAAATGTCTTATTTGGTGAATATTACTTACCGAGCCAAGCAGACAGACTTGGCGCCGGGGGGGGGGGGGGGGGGGTTCTTGCACTGGAATTGTATTACCTTCTACTTAAATCCTGCTTTACCACAAACATGAAGTTCAAATACCGACACTCAGACCATTGACTACTTTTTGAAGTGACAGTTTGGCTTGATAATCTCCATCTGCACTGTGTCAACACAATGGACAGCACCCTACACACTAAAGCAAGGCGGTTTTGGTAATGAATATAGGCTACAAGCAAGGCCGTTTTGGTAATGAATATAGGCTACAAGCAAGGCCTTTTTGGTAACGGGCTGTTTTTAATAGGTGAAGAAACCCAATGTGAATGCAGCTGAAAACACACAGCTGTCTTACCACAATAATGCCCGCTAAATGTTGAAAGTAGTAGCCTCGTTATTCATGCAAAACAAAAATACCCCAATAACAACATTGTGGTGGATGTGAGGGCCGACACCGAGTCAGAGGACCGGGTGGTCTCTCTCTCCGAGTCAGAGGACCGGGTGGTCTCTCTCTCCGAGTCAGAGGACCGGGTGGTCTCTCTCTCCGAGGCCAACTTTTAAATGAAGGTCTTCAATCAGGTCAAGGCCGCGGGGCCCGACGGTATTCCAGGACGCGTATTCACTGTAATTTTCAACCTCTCCTTGTCCCCAGTCTGTAATCCCCACACCTTTTTAAGATGACCGACATCATTCTTCTTCCCAAGAACACTTAAGGCTTCGTGTCACAATAACTACCACCCTGTAGCACTCACGTCTGTAATCAGGAAGTGCTTTGAGAGTTATGGTTATGGCAACATATTAACTCCGTCAGCCCAGACACCCTAGATCCCCTCTAATTTGCATACTGCCCCCAACAGATTCACAGATGACGCAGTCTTTTTTTTTTCATTTTATTTTTTACCCCTTTTTTTTCTCCCCAATTTTTCCCCCAATTTTTCCGATGGGCTGCAGTGGAGCGGGTCAAACACTTTAACTTCCTTGGTGTTCTACAGCTGTACCATTTAGAGCATCATGACTGTGCCTCCGTCCCTCTCCTCGCTCCTCCCTGGGCTCGAACCAGGAACACATCGACAGCAGCCGACCTCGAAGCAGTGTTGCCCATGCAGAGCAAGGGGAGCAGAGCAAAACGCACGAAAGTGCTGTTTGAATGAATGCTTACGAGCCTGCTGCTACCTACCATCGCTCAGTCAGACTGCTCTATCAAATAGTAGACTTAGTAACATAATAACACACAGAAATACGAGCCTTATGTCATTAATATGGTCGAATCCAGAAACTATCATCTTGAAAACAAGACATTTATTCTTTCAGTGAAATACGGACCGTTCTGTATTTTATCTAACGGGTGGCATCAATAAGTCTAAATATTGCTGTTACATTGCGCAACCTTCAATGTTATGTCATAATTACGTACAATTCTGGCAAATTAGGCGGCCCAAACTGCTGCATATGACTCTGCGTGCAATGAACGCAAGAGAAATGACACAATTTCACCTGGTTAATATTGCCTGCTAACCTGGATTTATTTTAGATAAATATGCAGGTTTAAAAATATATACTTCTGTGTATTGATTTTAAGAAAAGCATTGGTGTTTATGGTTAGGTACACATTATTTGGAACTGACCCTGTATATAGTATGATTACCCTGTATATAGTATGATTACCCTGTATACAGTATGATTACCCTGTATACAGTATGATTACCCTGTATACAGTATGATTACCCTGTATACAGTGGAACTGACCCTGTATACAGTGATTACCCTGTATACAGTATGATTACCCTGTATACAGTATGATTACCCTGTATACAGTGGAACTGACCCTGTATACAGTATGATTACCCTGTATACAGTATGATGACCCTGTATATAGTATGATTACCCTGTATATAGTATGATTACCCTGTATATAGTATGATTACCCTGTATATAATGGAACTGACCCTGTATATATTATGATTACCCTGTATACAGTGGAACTGACGATGTATATAGTATGATTACCCTGTATACAGTGGAACTGACGATGTATACAGTATGATTACCCTGTATACAGTGGAACTGACCCTGTATACAGTATGATTACCCTGTATACAGTATGATTACCCTGTATATAGTATGATTACCCTGTATACAGTATGATTACCCTGTATACAGTGGAACTGACCCTGTATATAGTATGATTACCCTGTATACAGTATGATTACCCTGTATACAGTGGAACTGATCCTGTATATAGTATGATTACCCTGTATATAGTATGATTACCCTGTATATAGTGGAACTGACCCTGTATATAGTATGATTACCCTGTATACAGTGGAACTGACGATGTATATAGTATGATTACCCTGTATACAGTGGAACTGACGATGTATATAGTATGATTACCCTGTATACAGTGGAACTGACCCTGTATATAGTATGATTACCCTGTATACAGTGGAACTGACGATGTATATAGTATGATTACCCTGTATACAGTATGATTACCCTGTATACAGTGGAACTGACCCTGTACCCTGTATACAGTATGATTACCCTGTATACAGTATGATTACCCTGTATACAGTGGAACTGACCCTGTATATAGTATGATTACCCTGTATACAGTGGATACAGTATGATTACCCTGTATACAGTATATAGTATGATTACCCTGTATACAGTATGATTACCCTGTATACAGTGGAACTGATATAGTATGATTACCCTGTATATAGTATGATTACCCTGTATATAGTGGAACTGACCCTGTATATAGTATGATTACCCTGTATACAGTGGAACTGACGATGTATATAGTATGATTACCCTGTATACAGTGGAACTGACGATGTATATAGTATGATTACCCTGTATACAGTGGAACTGACCCTGTATATAGTATGATTACCCTGTATACAGTGGAACTGACGATGTATATAGTATGATTACCCTGTATACAGTATGATTACCCTGTATACAGTATGATTACCCTGTATACAGTG
This sequence comes from Oncorhynchus clarkii lewisi, assembly GCF_045791955.1. Taxonomy (NCBI): domain Eukaryota; kingdom Metazoa; phylum Chordata; class Actinopteri; order Salmoniformes; family Salmonidae; genus Oncorhynchus; species Oncorhynchus clarkii. The sequence continues at coordinate 4,991,833 of NC_092157.1, forward strand.
GAACTGACCCTGTATATAGTATGATTACCCTGTATACAGTGGAACTGACGATGTATATAGTATGATTACCCTGTATACAGTATGATTACCCTGTATATAGTATGATTACCCTGTATACAGTGGAACTGACCCTGTATATAGTATGATTACCCTGTATACAGTATGATTACCCTGTATACAGTGGAACTGATCCTGTATACAGTATGATTACCCTGTATACAGTATGATTACCCTGTATATAGTATGATTACCCTGTATACAGTATGATTACCCTGTATACAGTATGATTACCCTGTATATAGTGGAACTGACCCTGTATATAGTATGATTACCCTGTATACAGTGGAACTGACGATGTATATAGTATGATTACCCTGTATACAGTATGATTACCCTGTATACAATATGATTACCCTGTATACAGTGCATTTGGGAAGTATTCAGACCCATTGACTTTTTCCATATTTTGTTACATTACAGCCGTATTCTAACATTTATTCAATTGTCCCCCCCCCCCCCCCCTCATCAATCTACACACAATACCCCATAATGACATCACAATACACCATAAGGACATCACAATACCCCATAAGGACATCACAATACCCCATAAGGACATCACAATACCCCATAAGGACATCACAATACCCCATAAGGACATCACAATACCCCATAAGGACATCACAATACCCCATAATGACATCACAATACCCCATAATGACATCACAATACCCCATAAGGACATCACAATACCCCATAAGGACATCACAATACCCCATAATGGCATCACAATACCCCATAATGGCATCACAATACCCCATAATGGCATCACAATACCCTATAATGACAAAGCAAAAAACATTTTTTTTTTAAATGTTAGCAAATTTATTACAAATAAAAAACAGAAATATTACATGGAGGCGGGGCTTCATCAAGGATCCCTCTGTACTTGACTCTGTTCATCTTTACCTCCATATTAAAAATCATCCTATCCTGGTGACACTTCTGGAGGGGGGGTAGGATTTTAACGAGGAGCTAGCTGGAGCTTTGCAGCATCCTCTCTGCGGTTAGTTTTAAATCCATTGTGGCCAGTGAGAGCTAAATAAGCTAGCTCATTTGACAGCTGGAGGCGTTGAGTTAATTCAAAATGAAATATAAAAGGCGTATCACATTATTCACGTAGCCAGCCACGCAGATTAGCATTTCTCCTCTCTCTTCTTGTCCTCCTTATGATCATATTTCTTTCTTTCTAATATTCTCGTCCAGGAGAACTTCCTGTCCAACCCAGTGAATCTGTGGGAAGGCTACCCCCATACCTTGATGCCGTAAGTACTGAAGTCAAACTATGTAAACACAACGCAAACAGTAGCTGGGTTTGTTTAAACATACAGGTTGGTACTGACTCTCGTATGGAAGGAGTCTTTAGTCCGCATTACTCATCCTATGTCCCATTTTTGTTTCTAAAAAAATATGATTAGCGATTTTTAATTATTCTGAGATATTTGATTGCAAATGATAGCTACTTTTTTGAGAAGAAAGGTTTACTCACTGTGATCTACCTAGCTTAGTTGAATGCACTGATTGTAAGTTGCTCTGGAGAAAGGTTTCTGATAAATAACCAAAAAATACTAAATGTAAGGTAGAATTGACAGACTTTGTGTTTTGTTTGTCCTGCTTGTAGGTTTCAGATGAAGTTCTTTTTCATCTGTCAGATGGGCTACTGGCTTCACGCTCTGCCCGAGCTCTACTTTCAGAAGACCAAGAAGGTGAGTGTGTGTGTGAAGTTACTGTACTGGAGTAGAATGGCATTTCGTGTTTGCTTTCCATACGTTAACATTGTTTAAAAAAAATCAATTTCAAACATTTGCTTGAGGGCATTAAGCTCACTAACAGAGTGAGTATTTTACTGACATCGTGTGTGTGTTGTGTAGGAGGATATTCCTCGGCAGTTGGTGTATATCGCTCTGTACTTGGTCCACATCGCAGGAGCCTACATCCTCAAGTAAGACCTGGTTCACGTCAACATTACTGCGGGTTCACGTCAACATTACTGCGGGTTCACGTCAACATTACTGCAGGTTCACGTCAACATTACTGCGGGTTCACGTCAACATTACTGCGGGTTCACGTCAACATTACTGCGGGTTCACGTCAACATTACTGCGGGTTCACGTCAACATTACTGCGGGTTCACGTCAACATTACTGCGGGTTCACGTCAACATTACTGCAGGTTCAGGTCAACATTACTGTAGGTTCACGTCAACATTACTGCGGGTTCACATCAACATTACTGCAGGTTCAGGTCAACATTACTGTAGGTTCACATCAACATTACTGCAGGTTCACGTCAACATTACTGCAGGTTCACGTCAACGCGGCCGCAGGTTCACGTCAACGCGGCCGCAGGTTCAGGCGGCCGCAGGTCAACGCGGCCGCAGGTTCACGTCAACATGTTGTTTATGATTATTGAGTAGGCCTGCTCCCACGCTCAACCTTAGCTGAACTTAGTAGCTTCAGTATGTCCCAATACCTTATCTACTTTTTGGTGCTTTCTGGGGCTTTTTTTTATCTTACAAAAATAGATCATGGTGATAGCTACCTCTCTATGAAGCGTCTAACGGCGTCCATTTTGTGTCTTCCAGTCTGAATCGTCTGGCTCTGGTCCTGCTGGTGTTGCACTGCTTCGTAGAGCTTCTCTTCCACGTGTCCCGCCTGGTCTACTTCAGCAACGAGAAGAGACAGACTGGGTGAGCGCGCACACACACACACACACACACACAGAAGAGACCGACTGGGTCAGTTGAGGTCACACACTGAGAGAGTTGAAGTTGAGGATGTGTGTGTGTGTGTGTGTGTCTCTCTCCTAGGTTTACTGTCTGGGCAATACTGTTTGTTCTTGGACGGCTGCTCACCCTGTCCCTGTCTGTCCTGACTGTGGGTTTCGGCCTGGCCAACGCTGATCAACAGGTACTGGACCTGGCTAACGGAAACTTCAACGTGCTCTTTGTTCGGTAAGAGAGTGAGTGAGTGTATGTGTGGGGGGATGACTTGACTAGACCGAGACTGAGCAATATGAACTGCAGATAGGCGCAATGCAAGACTGTAACCTCACACTGTGTCTGACATGTACATGAATCAACCACATACATGAATCAACCACTTCATGAATCAACCACTTCATGAATCAACCACTTCATGAATCAACCACTTCATACTTTAAGTGTGGCTAACACCTTTTTTTTAATATCCTCCCCCACAGGATCACTGTGCTGGCGACCATCTGTGTGACTCAGGCCTTCATGATGTGGAAGTTCATCAACTTCCAGCTGAGGAGGTGGAGAGAGCAGGCCCAGGCCCAGCCCGTGAAACCCAAGAAGCCCCAAGCTCCCAAGAGCAAGTCCAAGAAAGACAAAGGTGAGCAGAACTACATACCAGAGGATAGTTGCAGAAACCCAGGAAGCAACACTATATAACCCAGGAAGCAACACTATATAACCCAGGAAGCAACACTATACTAGAATGCTAGAAAATACACATTGATAATGTGAAAGAATACTGGGGAAAGTCCATTTATATTTTTTAATATTGTTTTATATATATTTTATATTGTTTTAATGAAGTTATTGTAGTTTTTCAGATTCAAGTGAGGAAAATGTCATTATACTGTTAGTTTTTTTCTCTCTCTCTTGCTCCATGTACCTTCATGTACCTTCACTTCCTTCTCTGTCGTTTGCAGCCAATGGAGTGAACGGAGTAAGTTCCAACGGAGCTGATTCGCCGAGATCAAAGAAAGAGAAGTCCTCATAAAGTCCCCCCTCAACCCCTACCCACCCCAAAAAGACTCCCCTATATCCTGTCCCCCTCAACCCCTCCAACCCCTACCCACCCCAAAAAGACTCCCTTATATCCTGTCCCCCCTCAACCCCTCCAACCCCTACCCACCCCAAAAAGACTCCCCTATATCCTGTCCCCCCTCAACCCCTCCAACCCCTACCCACCCCAAAAAGACTCCCCTATATCCTGTCCCCCTCCTACCAACCCCAAAAAGACTCCCTTATATCCTGTCACCCCTCAACCCCTCCAACCCCTACCCACCCCAAAAAGACTCCCCTATATCCTGTCCCCCCTCAACCCCTCCAACCCCTACCCACCCCAAAAAGACTCCCTTATATCCTGTCCCCTATAGCCTGTCCCCCTCATGCTGCATCCAGCCTTCTCATGCCACTGCTCTAGCTGTTGTCAACAGCCCAATCCCAGATCCCCCCCCCCTGACCCTATGCCAGGGACCATCAACTAGTTTCAGCCGCAGGCCAAGTTTTTTTATTTTCTTGAGCGGATGGTCAGGGGGGCCGGAACATAATTACAAATCATTTGTAGACTGCAAATTGACCGCAAGAACCCCAAACAGATATAACATATGACTAAAACATAATCATTTCAAACCTTGCTTACGTTCGTATACAATCACTTTGGAACATATTTCTAAAATGTTAAATGACTTGGAGCTGATTGGCTGGTGTTTCTAGTCTTATGTCCAAACACTAAAAAATACAAATAAAATTGTTTTTTTTGGGGGGGGTCAACTTGGGGAATGGCCCATGGGCCTCCAGTTGGGGAACCCTGGCCCCCCCCCACTAAGCACTTCTTGGTATAAGCAGTATGGTGAAACTTCAAACTAGATCTTATCATCTGAAGGACTACAGCTCCTCCCAGTAGGACTACAAACTCCACAATGCATCTCGGCTTTATCTGCTCCTTGCCAATCTCAAGTGATCCCGATTTTTTTTATTTTTTTTCCCATTATCGTCACGTGCCATTACTACAGAAAAATAAAATAATAATAAAAAAATATATATATATATAACTTATTTAAGTGCCTATTGATACAGATTGTTGTGTACAGTTTTAAAATTTCAGGAATGATGGAGAAGAAAAAGAAATCAGTGTTTTCAGTAATCTGTTTCTAAAGTCAGACATTTCATACGCCATTTTTTTTCTTCCAACATTTTTATTTATCAGACTGTATGCCATTCTGTTTCTTTAACAAAAAGGGCTTCTTGAATTCATTCCCATCTGTTTGGAATCGCTAGCAGAGAAACTCCATGCACCTGCCTTACTTTCCCTCAGTCTGTATCAGAGGTTTTAGTTACATCGTTCTTCTTTGTCTTCTTTTCCAGTAGTTGAAACGGCTTCATTCCCCCTTTGTTTCCTTTCCTTCGTCAACACAAGGGTTACTAGACTGGATAGGATTCATTGCTTTCCCACCACAGTGCTTTAACCTACCAGTTTGTGTGTCCCAAATGACCATTCTTATTCCCAATATAGGGCTCCACTTTTGACCAGAGGTGTATTGGTAGTGGTCGAAAGTAGTGCACTACAGAAGGAATAGGGTTCCATTTGAGTCCCAGACATTCTCTCAGGACACTGGCAGTGAGAACGCAGGACAGGGAACAAGGATAGGAAGCCATTTTAGAGAATTTTGAGTTTTAATTTGCTTTTCAAGCCTTTTGCGTTGTTGGTGCTGTAAAAAAAAAAAAAAAAAAAAAAAAATTGGGGCCCTGTTTTACGTCTCTGGTTAATGCATCCTTCCTGTGGTCTTTTCTTTCCCTGAAACCATCGCTGATCTAACGTGGTTGGATAGGGCTGTTTACCCCAATCCAGCCAATGGTAGGATCAGTGGTCACTCTATGTGGAGGGAGGAAGCTATTATTGAAGTGCATCCTAAATGGTACCCTATTGCATACATACATGCATGCATACATACATACATATACACACATATATATATATATATATATATATATATTAGTGCACTACTTATGACCTCAGCCCATTGTCTCTGTACACTATATAGGGAATAGGGTGCCATGACCACTGCCCATATATATATATGTATGTATATATGTATGTATATATATATGTGTATATGTATGTATGTATGTATGTATATGTATGTATATGTATGTGTGTATGTATGTATGTATGTATGTGTGTGTGTATGTATGTATGTATGTATGTATGTATGTGTCATTTGGGATACAACTGTGGAGTTATGTTGTTTTTAGAGATAATCTAGAGTGCCTACCAAGGCACTGAAAGGATATGTTCCCTATATCTCTCTTTTCAGATCTACACGAAGGGCTGTGAGCTAAATGGCACCCTATTTCCCTATATAGTGCACTACTTTTTGACTAGGACTCAGGTGTAAAGTAGTGCACTATATAAAGACAATAGGGTGCCATTTGGGGATGTAGACATTGTATTAATGTCTCCTTTGAGCACGTCCACGAGAATATAATTTTGTTGTTGAAGACATTATGGATAAAGAAATGTTTCGTTGTTCTGTTTTTATGCCCGTTTTTATTTTAACTGAACGTGCCAAATGCTAAGTTCTCCTCATGACACAGGGCATAAAACCCACCCTGGCTCTTTACTGTTGTTCAACATGCCCACTCGTTGCCATTAAACATTATTTACACAAAAGAAACGTGTCAAATTGTTATTAAACTAAGATGCTATTTGTAGAAATATAGTGAAGTTATATAATGTTTGACTGCGATGTGGTTGTCTTATCTATTAGTTGAATGGGGCGGCAGGGTAGCCTAGTGGTTAGAGCGTTGGGACTAGTAACCGGAAGGTTGCAAGTTCAAACCCCCGATCTGACAAGGTCGTTCTTCCCCTGAACAGGCAGTCCATATTATGGCAAGAACAGCTCAAATAAGCAAAGAGAAATGAAAATCCATTACTTTTAAGTCAATCTGGAACATTTCAAGAACTTTGAAAGTTTCTTCAAGTGCAGTCTCAAAAACCATCAAGCGCTATGATGAAACTGGCTCTCATGAGGACCACCACAGGAAAGGAAGACCCAGAGTTACCTCTGCTGCAGAGGATAAGTTCATTAGCGTTAACTGTCTCTCATGAGGACCGCCACAGGAATGAAAGACCCGGAGTTACCTCTGCTGCAGAGGATAAGTTCATTAGAGTTAACTGTCTCTCATGAGGACCGCCACAGGAATGAAAGACCCGGAGTTAACTCTGCTGCAGAGGATAAGTTCATTAGAGTTAACTGTCTCTCATGAGGACCGCCACAGGAAAGGAAGACCCAGAGTTACCTCTGCTGCAGAGGATAAGTTCATTAGAGTTAACTGTCTCTCATGAGGACCGCCACAGGAATTTAACTCTGCTGCAGAGGATAAGTTCATCAGACTTAACTGCACCTCAGATTGCAGCACAAATAAATGCTTTACAGAGTTCAAGTAACAGACACATCTCAACATCAACTGTTCAGAGGAGACTGAATCAGGCCTTCATGGTCGAATTGCTGCAAAGAAACCACTACTAAAGGACACCAATAAGAAGGAGAGACTTGCTTGGGCCATGAAACACGAGCAATGGACATTAGACCGGTGGAAATCTGTCCTTTGGTCTGATGAGTCCAAATGAGAGATTTCTGGTTCCATCCGCCGTGTCTTTGTGAGACGCAGAGTAGGTGAACGGATGATCTCAGCATGTGTTTCCAACCGTGAAGCATGAAGGAGGAGGTGTGGGGGTTGTTTGCTGGTGACACTGTCTGTGATTCATATATATATAACTATTTATTTACTCAAAGCATCCATATAGATGAATTTTTATCTGTTTTTATTTCTATGGCAGACCACATTTTTTAAAGATTTGTACAACAAAAAAACGAATGAATGCAACTATGTCAAATTGCTTTGTGTTCTACTTGTAGCCCTGGTTGTCCAGAAAATAACATTGTAAAACACTTAATTGTGAGGTTAAATATAAGGGCAGATAAATGAAAGATAATGAAAAGCTGGGTTTCGGGACTGATGGGGTTAAATAAAACAGCTCTGAGATTTAACGATGCGGCTACGAAGGTACTAACGATAAACTTAGCCTTAAGATGCTTTTGGTAACCCGGGCTTGTCATTCCAAAAAAACGCTCCCCGCGTCACAATGGGATTCGATGAGTTCTAGCTTCCGTTGCTAGGGCTGTCGCTAGAACTTCCAAAACATGATTTGGCATGACAGGCCTCGTATAAGATTGTCCGCTAAATGACTAAAATGTAGAGGTCAAAGTTCATGAGTTGAAACAAGGTTCAAATAATTCTATGTAAGGACCACATGGTGGTGCTACGCGTCACACAAACTTCGTTAAAATGATATGCAATTTTACAGTGAACTGAAATATAAAGTTATCCATCTGTGGTTTAAAAGGTTTTTAAAGATCGTTGTTAGAATTGTCAGTTATGCAAATTAATATTTAATTTGTGAGCTATCACAGGAGTTATGGTAACCTAATGCCTTAATATTGTGCATTATATCAAAGGTTTTGAGATTGTTGACACTATACAGGACAGAAGACCTCTAGGTTGAAATAATTTCCTTTAAACAGTTGAAACCTGTAGAAAGCTGAGTCAGCGAGAATGTTTGAAGTAGACCAGAACTTTCAGGAGCAGCAGAGGTAACCTACTTAGCCAGCGGAGCCGGCCGGGGACATTGTTTTCCACTGACAACCATTCCTTGACGCTCATTTCTACACTCCTCCCCTGCAGACCACAGTGCCGTCTCAAATGGAACCCTATTCCTTACATAGTGCACTACTTTTTACTAGAGCCCTATGGGTCCTGACCAGAACCTTATGGACCCTCCTGACTAGAGCCCTATAGGTCCTGACCAGAACCTTATGGACCCTCCTGACTAGAGCCCTATGGGTCCTGACCAGAACCTTATGGACCCTCCTCACCAGAACCCTATGGGTCCTGACCAGAACCTTATGGACCCTCCTGACTAGAGCCCTATGGGTCCTGACCAGAACCTTATGGACCCTCCTGACTAGAGCCCTATGGGTCCTGACCAGAACCTTATGGACCCTCCTGACTAGAGCCCTATGGGTCCTGACCAGAACCTTATGGACCCTGACCAGAACCCTATGGGTCTTGACCAGAACCCTATGGACCCTGACCAGAACCCTATGGGTCCTGACCAGAACCTTATGGACCCTGACCAGAACCCTATGGGTCCTGACCAGAACCTTATGGACCCTCCTGACTAGAGCCCTATGGGTCCTGACCAGAACCTTATGGACCCTCCTGACTAGAGCCCTATGGGTCCTGACCAGAACCTTATGGACCCTCCTGACTAGAGCCCTATGGGTCCTGACCAGAACCTTATGGACCCTCCTCACCAGAACCCTATGGGTCCTGACCAGAACCTTATGGACCCTCCTGACTAGAGCCCTATGGGTCCTGACCAGAACCTTATGGACCCTCCTGACTAGAGCCCTATGGGTCCTGACCAGAACCTTATGGACCCTCCTGACTAGAGCCCTATGGGTCCTGACCAGAACCTTATGGACCCTCCTGACTAGAGCCCTATGGGTCCTGACCAGAACCCTATGGACCCTGACCAGAACCCTATGGGTCCTGACCAGAACCCTATGGACCCTGACCAGAACCCTATGGGTCCTGACCAGAACCCTATGGACCCTGACCAGAACCTTATGGACCCTGACCAGAACTCTATGGGTCCTGACCAGAACCCTATCGACCCTGACCAGAACCCTATGGGTCCTGACCAGAACCCTATTGACCCTGACCAGAACCCTATGGACCCTGGCCAAAAGTAATGATCTATACAGGGAATTGGGTGCCATTTTTGGGATGCATTATTTGGCGATATGTAAAATGTCATATGGAAATTATGATATAATATAGGCCAGCCTATGCTAATTAGACATTACTTACATAGTAGATGTAGCAATTACTTAATATAATATTCAACATGATATATAATGTTTCAACATACAAGTTTGCGTATAGCTGGAATCTGATTGGACAGATTTCCTCATACGCTCGCTTGCACGTAAATCAGATTTTGTTAGACCTGTGTTGTTATTCTCCTGCTATCGAAGGAAAGGAGGAAGAATGTTTTTTCTGTTTCTTGTCCAAGTTCTAGTCTGCTGTATGATACTGACTGTGTTTCATTGATGCCTGGTCACTTTACCCTGCCTTCAGGTACACATCTACCTCAAATACCTTATTATAATCTATCCTGATATGTCTAGTCACTTTACCCTGCCTTCATGTACATATCTACCTCTAATACCTTATTATTATCTATCCTGATGTCTAGTCACTTTACCCTGCCTTCATGTACATATCTACCTCTAATACCTTATTATCTATCCTGATGTCTAGTCACTTTACCCTGCCTTCATGTACATATCTACCTCAAATACATTATTATCTATCCTGATGCCTAGTCACTTTACCCTGCCTTCAGGTACATATCTACCTCAAATACATTATTATCTATCCTGATGCCTAGTCACTTTACCCTGCCTTCAGGTACATATCTACCTCAAATACAGTGCCTTGCGAAAGTATTTGGCCCCCTTGAACTTTGCGACCTTTTGCCACATTTCAGGCTTCAAACATAAAGATATAAAACTGTATTTTTTTGTGAAGAATCAACAACAAGTGGGACACAATCATGAAGTGGAACAACATTTATTGGATATTTCAAACTTTTTTAACAAATCAAAAACTGAAGAATTGGGCGTGCAAAATTATTCAGCCCCTTTACTTTCAGTGCAGCAAACTCTCTCCAGAAGTTCAGTGAGGATCTCTGAATGATCCAATGTTGACCTAAATGACTAATGATGATAAATACAATCCACCTGTGTGTAATCAAGTCTCTGTATAAATGCACCTGCACTGTGATAGTCTCAGAGGTCCGTTAAAAGCGCAGAGAGCATCATGAAGAACAAGGAACACACCAGGCAGGTCCGAGATACTGTTGTGAAGAAGTTTAAAGCCGGATTTGGATACAAAAAGATTTCCCAAGCTTTAAACATCCCAAGGAGCACTGTGCAAGTGATAATATTGAAATGGAAGGAGTATCAGACCACTGCAAATCTACCAAGACCTGACCGTCCCTCTAAACTTTCAGCTCATACAAGGAGAAGACTGATCAGAGATGCAGCCAAGAGGCCCATGATCACTCTGGATGAACTGCAGAGATCTACAGCTGAGGTGGGAGACTCTGTCCATAGGACAACAATCAGTCGTATATTGCACAAATCTGGCCTTTATGGAAGAGTGGCAAGAAGAAAGCCATTTCTTAAAGATATCCATAAAAAGTGTTGTTTAAAGTTTGCCACAAGCCACCTGGGAGACACACCAAACATGTGGAAGAAGGTGCTCTGGTCAGATGAAACCAAAACTTTTTGGCAACAATGCAAAACGTTATGTTTGGCGTAAAAGCAACACAGCTGAACACACCATCCCCACTCTCAAACATGGTGGTGGCAGCATCATGGTTTGGGCCTGATTTTCTTCAGCAGGGACAGGGAAGATGGTTAAAATTGATGGGAAGATGGATGGAGCCAAATACAGGACCATTCTGGAAGAAAACCTGATGGAGTCTGCAAAAGACCTGAGACTGGGACGGAGATTTGTCTTCCAACAAGACAATGATCCAAAACATAAAGCAAAATCTACAATGGAATGGTTCAAAAATAAACATATCCAGGTGTTAAAATGGCCAAGTCAAAGTCCAGACCTGAATCCAATCGAGAATCTGTGGAAAGAACTGAAAACTGCTGTTCACAAATGCTCTCCATCCAACTTCACTGAGCTCGAGCTGTTTTGCAAGGAGGAATGGGAAAAAATGTCAGTCTCTCGATGTGCAAAACTGATCGAGACATACCCCAAGCGACTTACAGCTGTAATCGCAGCAAAAGGTGGCGCTACAAAGTATTAACTTAAGGGGGCTGAATAATTTTGCACGCCCAATTTTTCAGTTTTTGATTTGTTAAAAAAGTTTGAAATATCCAATAAATGTCGTTCCACTTCATGATTGTGTCCCACTTGTTGTTGATTCTTCACAAAAAAATACAGTTTTATATCTTTATGTTTGAAGCCTGAAATGTGGCAAAAGGTTGCAAAGTTCAAGGGGGCCGAATACTTTCGCAAGGCACTGTACATTATTATCTATCCTGATATGCCTAGTCACTTTACCCTGCCTTCAGGTACATATCTACCTCGAATACAGTACCTTCTACCTCTGCATATCCAGGGTAGCCGTGGTAAGAGTGTGGAGGTGGCTGGGTTGCCTAGTGGTTAGAGTGTAGAGGTGGCAGGTAGCCTAGTGGTTAGATTGTAGAGGTGGCTGGGTTGCCTAGTGGTTAGAGTGTAGAGGTGGCAGGGTGCCTAGTGGTTAGAGTGTAGAGGTGGCTGGTAGCCTAGTGGTTAGAGTGTTGGAATAGTAACCGAAAGGTTGCAAAATCAAATCCCCGAGATAACAAGGTAAAAATCTGTAGTTCTGCCCCTGAACAGGCAGTTAACCCACTGTTCCTAGGCCGTCATTGAAAATAAGAATTTGTTCTTAACTGACTTGCCTAGTATAATAAAGGTAAAATTTTGATCTGGTACTGGTACTCCCTGAGTATAGCTCCATTCTTGTGTATTTCATTTGGCTTCATTTGGCTTGTAAGTAAAGTATACATCGATTGTATTGCACCTGACAAATAAATGTCAATTTGATTTGGGATAAACTTAATTAATGACCTATTGTTGTTATTGCTCTTATAGAGGCACAGCGGTCTAAAGGCCCTGCATCTCAGTGCAAGAGGCGTCACTACAGTCACAGGTTCGAATACAGGCTGTATCCCATCCGGCCGTGATTGGGAGTCCCATAGGGCGGGGCACATTTGGCCCAGCATCGTCCGGGTTTGGCCTGGGTAGGCCGTCATTGTAAATAATAATTTGTTCTTAAACTGACTTGCCTAGTTAAATAAATGTTACATTTCAAATAAATAAATAAAAATGAGTGAGAGGGAACATCCACGTAGCATTTTGTTGGACCGTGACTAACGTGTATTGTGTGTCTACGACAAATAGATGTAATCTTGAATTATTGCTCACCTGATCTGCCTATTCATGTTATGACTACTGTAGTAGTATATGTGTTGATTATTAAGTATCATTCAGAGTAATTTCTGTCTCTGGTCTGGTGCGTGTGTGTGTGCGTGTGTGCGTGCGTGTGTGTGTTAGCGTGCGTGCGTGCGCGTGTGTGTTAGCGTGCGCGTGTGCGTGTGTGTTAGCGTGTGTGTTAGCGTGTGTGTGTTAGCATGTGTGTGTGTGTGTGTGTTAGCGTTAGCGTGTGTGTGTGTTAGCGTGTGTGTGTGTGTGTTAGCGTGCGTGTGTGTGTGTTAGCGTGCATGTGTGTGTGTGTGTGTGTGTGTGTGTGTGTGTGTGTGTGTGTGTGTGTGTGTGTGTGTGTGTGTGTGTGTGTGTGTGTGTGTGTGTGTGTTAGCGTGTGTGTGTGTGTTAGCTCACTCTGAGACCATGTCATGAGTCAGGTTCTAGAATTCTCTCTTGGTTCTTTCTGCTTTGTTCAGCTATTCCCTTCTGCTCCATCCCAAATGGCACTGCATTCCCATAGGGCTTTGGTCAAAAGTAGTGAACTACACAGGCAATATAGGGTGTCATTTGGGACCTAACCTTCATCTACAGCAATGATCATTGCTGATATGTTTACTCCATGTTACTAATCAAACTTATGTACAATCACTATTTATTATAAATAATAAATGAATGTACATTGTATATTGACTTTTATAGAAAAAAACATTCTGATGAATAAACTAATGTGTAATAAGCACCTTTTAGGCCAATAACTAAATTTGTGTTTAGTCTACATGTTAATGTAACTGTTAATAAACAGGTTATAGGTTCAGCAATATGTTAGACTATGGCTACTGTCACGTTAGCCTATCAAAGAACTACGTATTTGTATCCTATCCTCCCTTGACAAAAGTAACTTCACGCTGTTTCTCCTTGCTATATCATACATTGGACAGGATGTTGCTGCTTGGTTATGTCGAGGCAAGGCAGTGTTCCATACCAGAGAGAGAGAGACCCCGCTAATCCAGGTGCTCCTCTCTGTGGTAGTGTGTGTGTGTGTGGTAGTGTGTGTGTGTGTGTGGTAGTGTGTGTGTGTGGTAGTGTATGTGTGTATGGTAGTGTGTGTGTGGTAGTGTGTGTGTGTGTGTGTGTGTGTATGGTAGTGTGTGTATGGTAGTGTGTGTGGTAGTGTGTGTGTGTGTGGTAGTGTATGTGTGTGGTAGTGTATGTGTGTATGGTAGTGTGTGTGGTAGTGTGTGTGTGTGGTAGTGTATGTGTGTATGGTAGTGTGTGTGTGTGGTAGTGTGTGTATGGTGGTGTGTGTATGGTAGTGTGTGTATGGTAGTGTGTGTGTGGTAGTGTGTGTGTGTGGTAGTGTGTGTATGTGGTAGTGTGTGTATGGTAGTGGTAGTGTGTGTGTGTGTGGTAGTGTGTGTGTGTGGTAGTGTATGTGTGTGGTAGTGTATGTGTGTATGGTAGTGTGTGTGTGTGTGTGTGTGTGTGTGTGTGTGTGTGTGTGTGTGTGTGTGTATGGTAGAGTGTGTGTGGTAGTGTGTGTGTGTGGTATGGTAGAGTGTGTGTGGTAGTGTGTGTGTGTGGTAGTGTATGTGTGTATGGTAGTGTGTGTGTGTGGTAGTGTGTGTATGGGAGAGTGTGTGTGGTAGTGTGTGTGTGGTAGTGTGTGTATGGTAGTGTGTGTGTGGTAGTGTGTGTGTGTGGTAGTGTGTGTATGTGGTAGTGTATGTGTGTGGTAGTGTATGTGTGTATGGTAGTGTGTGTGTGTGTGTGTGTGTGTGTGTGTGTGTGTGTGTGTGTGTGTGTGTGTGTGTGTGTGTGTGTATGGTAGAGTGTGTGTGGTGTGTGTGTGTGTGGTGTGTATGTGTGTATGGTAGTGTGTGTGTGTGGTAGTGTGTGTATGGTAGAGTGTGTGTGGTAGTGTGTGTGTGGTAGTGTGTGTATGGTAGTGGTAGTGGTAGTGTGTGTGTGTGGTAGTGTATGTGTGTGTATGGTAGAGTGTGTGTGGTAGTGTGTGTGTGGTAGTGTGTGTATGGTAGTGGTAGTGGTAGTGTGTGTGTGTGGTAGTGTATGTGTGTGGTAGTGTATGTGTGTATGGTAGTGTGTGTGTGTGTGTGTGTGTGTGTATGGTAGTGTGTGTGTGTGTGGTAGTGTGTGTATGGTAGAGTGTGTGTGATAGTGTGTGTATGGTAGTGGTAGTGGTAGTGTGTGTGGGGGGGGGAGGCTTGTTAGCGAGATAAACAAGCAGCCAGCCAGCAGCACAGAGCAGTCGGAGGAACATGGCGGCAGCACAGTCAGCTAGCAGTATGTCTGTTTCCCCTCAACGGAAGGTCAGACCGGGTTTAACATACGGGATTTAACACAACACAAGCGACGGAAAGTTACAAGTCGTAAGTACACCTGTGGGCTTTGGTTGTTTTTGCTGTGTGCGTGTGTGTTTCTTTTGGTGTGAATTTCGTGCCCACATTTCGTGAGTGATTCAATCTCGGTTGTGTGATGCAGTATTGATTAGCTTGGTTAGCCTGCTATGCGAGGCTGCCGACCACACTGCCAGCTACATAGACATCTTATACCTTCACACTTTACTGACTTCCTAAGTTGTTCCCTTGCAATTCTTGGCCCATTTTCACCAGTCGTTTTAAGGGCCTTGGCAGATATACAGTGCTTTTTTTTGGTTTGTTTGTTGCATGTGTAACACATGCATTGTGCACCGGGGAATATGTAGTATTTCTGACTGTGCTTGTTGTTCAGAGACTGAAGTTCACCGATTTCAATCGCGCTGATCTTCCAAGACTAGAAACCATTTATCTATCTACACCAGTGGACACAATGTTTTCAGACACCCTCTCCGTGGCTAGTTAACTGTTTGTTTTGTTGTTCATCCTGAATCACACTTACCTAACTATATAAATGACAATGGTAGTAACTAATTGGTTTAACGTAATTCTCCCTTATATCAGTGACTTTGAAATCAGCTTTCTTTCTGCACGGTATTTGGTTGCTTTGATGCAATGTCGCTCGGTGGCAAAGCTGCAACGTTACAACGGCGGTGTCCCGTTTCCCCCAACAGCGGTGTGCAACTGACAGACCTCCAGAGAAACACTGATGCTGAGTTCCTCTGGACTCTCACCAAGTCAGTCTAGTGATACATTTTGTGAAATATCCCCCCCCCCCCCTCTTCAGACTGTTTCGTTTTGAAGGAATGTAACAAATTGCTTGTCTTTTCTCTCTCCGTGGGGGGGGCAGTAAATACCCCCCCCCTCCTTTTTGTCATACACACACAAAATGTTAACCAAAAATGTGCCTTGCTTATTAAATATCAGACTGATTAGCCATGGTAACAGTCCTAAAGGTGCTCGCTGTAAAATAGTCTCTACCAGTAGATTGTTGACGAAAAGGATATTTGATTTGACCAGTTGTCAGTTTTGTTGGTGCTTTTGCCGGGATGGTGGTTGAGAACAAATATACACAGTAAAGTGTGGTTTACTCAACTGTTTTGGCTGGCTCTGTCACTCTGTATTTTCCATCTCCTAATGCGTTTCATGTGATGCACAATGTGGAATTTTTGTAAAATGTTTTAATTGAACTTGGCAAGGCAGTTAAGAACAAATTCTTATTTACAATTATGGCCTGCACCGGCCAAACCTGGACGAAGCTGGGCCAATTTATGCGCCGCCCTATAGGACTCCCGGCCGGTTGTGATACAGCCTGGATTCGAACCAGGGTGTCTGACGCCTACAGCGTCCAGTGCGCCACTTGGGAGCCCCATCAATTGAAGCAGGTTCCCTCAAAATAAGTTGGAAGTGCTTGTGAAATTCTTTAGGCAGTAGTGGAAAAAGTACCCAATTGTCATACTTGAGTAAAAGTATTTTTGTTCTAAATATACTTAAGTATCAAAACGAAAAGTGTAAATCATCTCAAATTCCTTATATTAAGCAAAGCAAACTGCACCATTCTCTTGTTTATACATTTTATGGATAGCCAGGTGCACACTCAGACATAATTCACAAATGAAGCATGTGTTTAGTGAGTCTGCCAGATCAGAGGCAGTAGGGATGACCAGGGATGTTCTCTGTTTAGTGAGTCTGCCAGATCAGAGGCAGTAGGGATGACCAGGGATGTTCTCTGTTTAGTGAGTCTGCCAGATCAGAGGCAGTAGGGATGACCAGGGATGTTCTCTGTTTAGTGAGTCTGCCAGATCAGAGGCAGTAGGGATGACCAGGGATGTTCTCTGTTTAGTGAGTCCTCCAGATCAGAGGCAGTAGGGATGACCAGGGATGTTCTCTGTTTAGTGAGTCCTCCAGATCAGAGGCAGTAGAGATGACCAGGGATGTTCTCTGTTTAGTGAGTCCTCCAGATCAGAGGCAGTAGGGATGACCAGGGATGTTCTCTGTTTAGTGAGTCCTCCAGATCAGAGGCAGTAGGGATGACCAGGGATGTTCTCTGTTTAGTGAGTCCTCCAGATCAGAGGCAGTAGGGATGACCAGGGATGTTCTCTGTTTAGTGAGTCCTCCAGATCAGAGGCAGTAGGGATGACCAGGGATGTTCTCTGTTTAGTGAGTCCTCCAGATCAGAGGCAGTAGAGATGACCAGGGATGTTCTCTGTTTAGTGAGTCCTCCAGACCAGAGGCAGTAGAGATGACCAGGGATGTTCTCTGTTTAGTGAGTCCTCCAGACCAGAGGCAGTAGAGATGACCAGGGATGTTCTCTGTTTAGTGAGTCCTCCAGATCAGAGGCAGTAGGGATGACCAGGGATGTTCTCTTGATAAGTGCATGAACTGGACCATTTTCCTGTCCTGCTAAGCATTCAAAATGTATCAAGTACTTCATTTTTTTTTTTAGGAACGTAGTGGAGTAAAAGTAAATAGTGACTGAAAGTACAAATACTCCCAAAAAAACTACTTAAGTAGTACTTCAAAGGGTTTTTACTTCAGTAGTACTTCAAAGGGTTTTTACTTCAGTAGTACTTCAAAGGCTTTTACTTCAGTAGTACTTCAAAGGGTTTTTACTTAAGTACCTCACACCACTGTGCTTCGGTTAAGTGTTGTTGACATGCGTGAATTGCATCGGTATTTAACCGATATACAGGCCAGCATACTGAAAGCTGGTCTCAATAACACTATTCTGTGGACATTTCGTCTCAGATGATGTCCTACATAAGGACCAAAAAAACAAACAGTGGACAACAGGTAAAGTACGTTCAATTGAAGTTTATTCAATATTCTTCCTTGTAATGGGAAGATGCAATACATGTAATACACAGTGTCGCCACCATGCTCGATGCTAGGTACAAGGACCGCTACTTCTATAACAGGCATTCTCTCTTTACAGTGTCGCCACGAGGTGAGAATACATGTTTAAGACGAGAGGAGTCTTCCACTCTCATCGACTCGCTGAACATGTATTACGAGAAGGATCGGAGGACCAATATGCGGCGTGGTTAAAGTTCATGGTTCTTTAATCAGAGAAACTATACATGAACAGAATACAAAACAATATACGTGAAAACCCGAAAACAGTCCCGTGTGGCACAAACACTGACACAGGAGACAACCACCCACCAAATACCCAAGGAAGATGGCTGCCTAAATATGGTTCCCAGTCAGAGACAACGATAAACACCTGCCTCTGATTGAGAACCACTCTAGGCAACCATAGACTTACCTAGACAACTAACACTGAACACAACCCCATAAATCTAATAAACCCCTAGACAAGACGAAACACAATAAATCACCCATGTCACACCCTGGCCTAACCTAAATAATAAAGAAAACACAGATAACTAAGGCCAGGGCGTGACAACGACAGAGAACGGTTGATTGAAATCCATTATCTTGGCGTTAGTGGAGTTCTCCTTTTGAGTTGTCTCGCTGAAATGTTCGTACTCTTTCAAATGACTGCTCGACTTGTTGACTGCTCGATCCACACAGCAGACATTGTGGGCTAGGTTAGGAATGCTGTGTTGCACGTGTTGCGCCAAATATTACATGGCGTCACGTTATATAGATATTATAT
The DNA here is from genome assembly GCF_045791955.1 of Oncorhynchus clarkii lewisi. Classification (NCBI taxonomy): domain Eukaryota; kingdom Metazoa; phylum Chordata; class Actinopteri; order Salmoniformes; family Salmonidae; genus Oncorhynchus; species Oncorhynchus clarkii. Next base: position 5,010,782 of record NC_092157.1, read on the forward strand.
ATTATATAGGTATTATATATATTATGTAGGTTATATATATTATGTAGGTATTATATATTATATATATTATATAGGTATTCACGGTAGCGTTGACATCGGTTTTTAACATCGGCTTTAAACTAGACATCGGGCCGATACCGATGTTGGCATTTTTAGCTAATTTCGTCCGATTCCGATATGTTCATCGATATATCGTGCATCCCTAGTGCGTAGGTGAATAGATGTTGAAATAGTGGAGGCAGCGCTTGTTTTCTTTGCAACTTGTGATAACTCTCCATGGTTCTAAATCAGTAGTTGTTTAGCCGTCCGAAATTGTGGGAAACATTTACTTGCTGTAGGTCATGTAACTGTTTGCTACATTCAATATGTTTTGAGGAATTCCCTGCACAGAGGTCGCTCTCCGGTTTTGTGATGAAACAAAGGTGTGGTTGAATTTATTCTGCCACTGTGTCATTCTTATTGTCTCGACCCTTTAGGTCTATATATCACGGTGTCAAGGTATATGAATTAACAGGTTATGGAGAACACAACACAATTCATCACAACACACAGGATATGTTATGGCTTTGTCTCCGTTGGCTTGGCTACACCAGTGATAATAAAATAACATGTTTTACCTGGTTTCACTGCATATCTTTCATATCAGCAATTATTATTTTTTAACAAAGGTTAAATTACTAAACACATTTTTTCGGGGGATAGGGTTCCCACATGGCCATTTTTCCATGTTTTCAGCGCTTGTTTTATTTAACTAGGCAAGTCAGTCAACAGTGTTTTACAGTGTTTTTTAAAAGGACTACAGCCGACAGTATTTTTTCAGCGGCAAAGTATTGGTGGCGTCCATCTTTCGTTTTACACACAGGGCTCTCGAGAGGCGCAGCGGTCTGAGGCACTGCATCTCATTGCTAGAGGCGTCACTAGAGGCCCTGGTTCAATTTCAGGCTGTATCCCAACCGGCCGTGATTGGGAGTCCCATAGGGCGGCGCACAATTGGCCCGGCGTCGTCCGGGTTTGGCCGCTGTATGCCGTCATCTGATTTACTGTACACCCACCAATATACTGTCGGCTGCAGTCCTTTTAAAAACACGGTAAAACACAGAGCAGTGAGTGTATGTTTTGCATTTGTGAAATTGTTTTGATGTGATATGAAGGATGTTTCTAGAACCGTGTCACGTTTTAGATGGAGTATTTGTCTGTTTTTGGCTTCCAGAGACAATTCACCTTTAAACAGAACATGTAAGGGTCCTTGGCCTAGAAAGGGTAACGTTAGGCTCCTCTAGTCCATTACTGGGCTAGGTATGGGTAAAAAAAAAAAAATCACAAAAAAAACATGGCTAATTAAAATCCACCTAGTCATGATTCCTGCATTTTCCCAGACCCTGTAACCAAAATACAGGTATCAGAGTCTGTGTGAATGGTTCTCTGCCCCCCCCTCCAGGTAAATTCATTAACACCTCTCTAATTTCAAATGCAAACAGCCCCCTGTTCATTTAACGACCCCCCCCCCCTCTCTCCACCACACCTTCCAATTTGCCAGTTAATCACTGATTTGAATAAAAAGGGGCTGACCTGCAAGGTAAGTGGTCCAATACTAGGTCTGTTTAATAGAGGGTCGTATAAACTTTGCTATATATATATATATATATATATATATTTTTTTTTTTTTTATTTTTTCTTACAGGTAACATTACCACATCTGTCTGAAATGGGTACAAGGGAGTCAATAGTACTATGTACATTTTAGGAGGATGAAGCGGGTTTTCGAAAGACCGATTTTTACAATCTACCCCGGCGAGGTGTTGTTATAACGTGTATAGTGACAGTGGTGGATGTTCTCATGTCTCGCTGAACCTGTTTTACATCAAGGGCTGGTTTTACATGGTACTGGGCACACCTCCCCTTTTCATGGAGTTGTGCAATTTCATTTTATTGATGTTTTTTTTTTTGTTGGCTGCTTAGTCGGCCTACTTTCCATGTTTTATATGAGACACCAGCCTCATATGAATCCTTAGTATTGATTTTAATTAACATATCTGTAAGGTCCCTCAGTCGATCGGTGAATTTCATACACAGATTCAACCACAAAGACCAGGGAGGTTTTCCATTGCCTTGCAAAGAAGGGCACCTATTGGTAGATGGAGAAAAATCTAATCAAACAGACATTTAATATCCCTTTGAGCATGGTGAAGTTATAAATTACACTTTGGATGGTGTCTCAATACACCCAGTCACTACAAAGATACAGGCGTCCTTCCTAACTCAGTTGCCGGAGAGGAAGGAAACCACTCTGGGATTTTCACCATGAGGCCAATGAGAACTTTAAAATGGTTACAGATGTTTAATGGCTGTGATAGGACTGAGGATGGATCAACAACGTTGTAGTTTCTCCACAATACTAACCTAAATGACAGAGTGAAAAGAAAGAAGCAAGTACATAACAAATTTGGAAACTCATTGAACAACAAATTTACTACATGGAACAACAAATAGTCCAAAAATAAGATCTAAATGAAGCTTTTTCTGAAGCGTCTATCCTATATGTCGCTGGTCACCATAGCATCACCCACCTGTAGCACGCGCCCCAGCAGGTATATGTCGCTGGTCACCATAGCATCACCCACCTGTAGCACGCGCTCCAGCAGGTATATGTCGCTGGTCACCATAGCATCACTGTAGCACGCGCCCCAGCAGGTGTAGCATCGCGCTCCAGCAGGTATATGTCGCTGGTCACCATAGCATCACCCACCTGTAGCACGCGCTCCAGCAGGTATATGTCGCTGGTCACCATAGCATCACCCACCTGTAGCACGCGCCCCAGCAGGTATATGTCGCTGGTCACCATAGCATCACCCACCTGTAGCACGCGCTCCAGCAGGTATATGTCGCTGGTCACCATAGCATCACCCACCTGTAGCACGCGCCCCAGCAGGTATATGTCGCTGGTCACCATAGCATCACCCACCTGTAGCACGCGCTCCAGCAGGTATATGTCGCTGGTCACCATAGCATCACCCACCTGTAGCACGCGCTCCAGCAGGTATATCTCGCTGGTCACCATAGCATCACCCACCTGTAGCACGCGCTCCAGCAGGTATATGTCGCTGGTCACCATAGCATCACCCAGCACGCGCTGCAGGTATATGTCGCTGGTCACGCGCTCCAGCAGGTATATGTCGCTGGTCACCATAGCATCACCCACCTGTAGCACGCGCTCCAGCAGGTATATCTCGCTGGTAGCATCACCCACCTGTAGCACGCGCCCCAGCAGGTATATCTGAGTAATAGAAGAAAGATCAGGATGTAGAGATTTGTTTTTATTTATTTATTTATTTTAGTGCCTAAAATATCTCCATATATACTTCCATTATTTATATTTTTTTAAACTGTCACCGGGGACCTTGTGGGGCTTGATGAGGTCATATTGGTGTCCAAACTGTTCAGACACGACACTCAGAGGTTGACAGAAGATGGCTGTACCGACTTCAGACACGAGGCCTGTGAAGCTTGTTTTAGGGGTCGTAGAGCAAAACGGAGAACGCCGTTGTATTCGCGAGAGTCATAATAGTTTTTTATTTTTTTAGGCCAAACTGCTACAGATGTTTTCGTGCAATTTTTTTTTTGGGGGGGGGGGGGGGGGGGTGGATGTCTCATGCTCTAGTTCTCCCACCTTTTCACCGCAGATGTGGAAGTGCGATATCGGCAGATGTTGTGGTTTGAGACACAGCCCATGCAGAAACCCCACATAGAGTATCTCTACCTTAAACAGACAGATTTTAATGGGGATTTTTTTAGTATTATCTTCATTAGATTCCCGCTGGAGCTGCGGACATTGTAGGAGAAGGGTTAAGGACTGGGGAGTTTTTCAGGATAAAAAAATCTACTGAATGGAGCTAAGCACAGGCAAAATTCTAGAGGGAAACCTGATTCATTCCCCTTTCAGCAGGACAATAACCTAAAACACCAAATCTACTACTGGAGTTGCTTACCAGGAAGACAGTGAATGTTCCTGAGTGTCCGAGTTACAGTTTTGACTTAAATCTACTTGGAAATCTATGGAAAGACCTGAAAAATGGTTGTCTAGCAATGATCAACAACGGATTTTGACAGAGCTTGAAGAATTTGGAAAGTAATAACGGGAGCCCAGTCGCTCAGCGTTGATGTTGTCTCTCAGTGAATTAAGGTTAATTAATACTACACTTCCGCTTTGCTCACAGTCACCATGACTACGTCCCAATCGGCACCCTATTCCCTACGTAGTGCACTACTGGCACCCTATTCCCTACGTAGTGCACTACTGGCACCCTATTCCCTACGTAGTGCACTACTGGCACCCTATTCCCTACGTAGTGCACTACTGGCACCCTATTCCCTACGTAGTGCACTACTGGCACCCTATTCCCTACGTAGTGCACTACTGGCACCCTATTCCCTACGTAGTGCACTACTGGCACCCTATTCCCTACGTAGTGCACTACTGGCACCCTATTCCCTACGTAGTGCACTACTTTAGACCAGGGACCGTAGTGCACTACTGGCAATAGGGTGCCATTTGTGCACTACTTTAGCAGACACGGACTTCTCATCAGACGATGGGGTAGTCGCTGTGGGCTCAGTTATGGGTAGCGAGAGGGGAAACTGTGGGGATGGATTTATATCAGTACGTTTTAATGGCTTTTTGTCATCAAATGTCGTCAATGCTTTTCAGCAACGTGTAATAGGCTATTGGTTGATGGATTTGTGCCTGTATTTGGTTTGATACTAATCGAACAAAGCTCTCCAGCGAATAAGGGCATTAGTGTTTTTGTGCACTTTTCAACTTTTGAAATGCGTCAATGTTTTCTGAGAGCGTTCTCACCCTGGGTCATATTCATTAGTGCAAACGTTAGCAAAATGCTGTACTGTGTGAGTACGGCCCAGGGACTCCAAGCTGTGTGAGTACGGCCCAGGGACTCCACGCTGTGTGAGTACGGCCCAGGGACTCCGTGCTGTGCTGTGCTGTGTGAGTACGACCCAGGGACTCCACGCTGTGCGAGTACGGCCCAGGAACTCCAAGCTGTGTGAGTACGGCCCAGGGACTCCAAGCTGTGTGAGTACGGCCCAGGGACTCCACGCTGTGTGAGTACGGCCCAGGAACTCTACGCTGTGTGAGTACGGCCCAGGGACTCCATGCTGTGTGAGTACGGCCCAGGGACTCCACTGCTGTGCTGTGTGCGAGTACGGCCCAGGGCTGTGCGACTCCACGCTGTGTGAGTACGGCCCAGGGACTCCACGCTGTGTGAGTACGGCCCAGGAACTCTACGCTGTGTGAGTACGGCCCAGGGACTCCATGCTGTGTGAGTACGGCCCAGGGACTCCATGCTGTGTGAGTACGGCCCAGGGACTCCATGCTGTGTGAGTACGGCCCAGGGACTCCACGCTGTGCTGTGTGAGTACGGCCCAGGGACTCCACGCTGTGCTGTGTGAGTACGGCCCAGGGACTCCACGCTGTGTGAGTACGGCCCAGGGACTCCACGCTGTGCTGTGTGAGTACGGCCCAGGGACTCCACGCTGTGTGAGTACGGCCCAGGGACTCCACGCTGTGTGAGTACGGCCCAGGGACTCCACGCTGTGTGAGTACGGCCCAGGGACTCCACGCTGTGTGAGTACGGCCCAGGGACTCCACGCTGTGTGAGTACGGCCCAGGGACTCTACACTGTGCTGTGTGAGTACGGCCCAGGGACTCTACACTGTGCTGTGTGAGTACGGCCCAGGGACTCTACACTGTGCTGTGTGAGTACGGCCCAGGGACTCTACACTGTGCTGTGTGAGTACGGCCCAGGGACTCTACACTGTGCTGTGTGAGTACGGCCCAGGGACTCTACGCTGTGCTGTGTGAGTACGGCCCAGGGACTCTACGCTGTGCTGTGTGAGTACGGCCCAGGGACTCTACACTGTGCTGTGTGAGTACGGCCCAGGGACTCTACACTGTGCTGTGTGAGTACGGCCCAGGGACTCTACACTGTGCTGTGTGAGTACGGCCCAGGGACTCTACACTGTGCTGTGTGAGTACGGCCCAGGGACTCTACGCTGTGCTGTGTGAGTACGGCCCAGGGACTCTACGCTGTGCTGTGTGAGTACGGCCCAGGGACTCTACGCTGTGCTGTGTGAGTACGGCCCAGGGACTCTACACTGTGCTGTGTGAGTACGGCCCAGGGACTCTACACTGTGCTGTGTGAGTACGGCCCAGGGACTCTACACTGTGCTGTGTGAGTACGGCCCAGGGACTCTACACTGTGCTGTGTGAGTACGGCCCAGGGACTCTACACTGTGCTGTGTGAGTACGGCCCAGGGACTCTACACTGTGCTGTGTGAGTACGGCCCAGGGACTCTACACTGTGCTGTGTGAGTACGGCCCAGGGACTCTACACTGTGCTGTGTGAGTACGGCCCAGGGACTCTACACTGTGCTGTGTGAGTACGGCCCAGGGACTCTACACTGTGCTGTGTGAGTACGGCCCAGGGACTCTACACTGTGCTGTGTGAGTACGGCCCAGGGACTCTACACTGTGCTGTGTGAGTACGGCCCAGGGACTCCACGCTGTGTGAGTACGGCCCAGGGACTCCACGCTGTGTGAGTACGGCCCAGCGACTCCACGCTGTGTGAGTACGGCCCAGGGACTCTACGCTGTGCTGTGTGAGTACGGCCCAGGGACTCTACGCTGTGCTGTGTGAGTACGGGACTCCACGCTGTGTGAGTACGGCCCAGGGACTCCACGCTGTGTGAGTACGGCCCAGGGACGGCCCAGGGACGCCACGCTGTGCTGTGTGAGTACGGCCCAGGGACTCCACGCTGTGTGAGTACGGCCCAGGGACTCCAAGCTGTGTGAGTACGGCCCAGGGACTCCAAGCTGTGCTGTGTGAGTACGGCCCAGGGACTACACGCTGTGCTGTGTGAGTACGGCCCAGGGACTCCAAGCTGTGTGAGTACGGCCCAGGGATTGTACTGTAAGCCAGCGCAGACAAACAGCCAGTTGTTGTCAGTGAATGTCATGTGTATCAGACTTGCAGTGCTCCTCTAAAATCTCTGTCCCTAATATGTCCCTCACACACACACACACACACACACACACACACACACACACACACACACACACACACACACACACACACACACACACACACACACCTAATGCTGGAACGCTGCCTGCCTGTGGAATCAGTCAGACTGTCTCTGTTACTTCACACTCTCTCTCTCTCTCTCTCTCTCTCTCTCTGTCTCTCTGTCTCTCTCTCTCTCTTCCTCTTTTACATCACTCTCTCTCTGGGACCACGCAGCCGTCATACCGCTCAGGATGGAGATGTGTTCTGTCTCCTAGAGATGACTGTATTTTGGTGCGAAAAGTGCAAATCAATCCCAGAACAGCAAAGGACCTTGTGAAGATGCTGGAAGAAACAGGTACAATAGTATCTATATCCACAGTAAAACGAGTCCTATATCAACATAACCTGAAAGGCCATTCAGCAATGAAGAAACCACTGCTCCAAAACCGCCATTAAAAAAGCCAGACTACGGTTTGCAACTGCACATGGGGACAAAGATTGTACTTTTGGGAGAAATGTCCTCTGGTCTGATGAAACAAAAATAGAACTGTTTGGCCATAATGACCATTGTTATGTTTGGAGGAAAAAGGGGGAGGCTTGCAAGCCAAAGAACACCATCCCAACCGTGAAGCACGGGGGTGGCAGCATCATGTTGTGGGGGTGCTTTCCTGCAGGAGGGACTGGTGCACTTCACATCATGAGGATGGAAAATTATGTGGATATATTGAAGCAACATCTCAAGACATCAGTCAGGAAGTTAAAGCTTGGTCATAAATGGGTCTTCCAAATGGACAAGGACCCAAAGCATACTTCCAAAGTTGTGGCAAAATAGCGTAAGGGCAACAAAGTCAAGGTATTGGAGTGGCCATCACAAAGCCCTGACCTCAATCCTATACAAAATTTGTTGGCAATACTGAAAAAGCGTGTGTGAGCAAGGAGGCCTACAAACCTGACTCTGTCAGGAGGAATGGGCCAAAATTCACCCAACTTATTGTGGGAAGCTTGTGGAAGGCTACCCGAAACGTTTGACCCAAGTTAAACAATTTAAAGGCAATGCTACCAAATACTAATTGAGTGTATGTGAACTTCTGACCCACTGGGAATGTAATGAAAGAAATAAAAGCTGAAATAAATAATTCTCTCTACTATTATTCTGACATTTCAAATTCTTAGGATAACCACTTTATTTTAACTGACTTAAGACAGGGAATTTTTACTAGGATTAAATGTCAGGAAGTGTGAAAAATGTAGTTTAAATGTATTTGGCCATGGTTTATGTAAACTTCAGACTTCGACTGTATACACCTTGAGCCCCGATGCATTATTATAGTTGTGCATACTATTTCAAATTCATTGTTGCTTTGCTTTCATTACATGATTTGCAAAAAAAAAAGAATTGCAATGAATTTATGTGCTGTGGTTTTATATGTTTGTCTTTGTCTCAGCATGCTGGATTCAGGATGGGGTTACTCAATGATCCATGGGTGGATTTTGTTCCTGCGTCTGGCATTGGTTTTGGCTCACCGTGTGTGTTACCTGTGACTAGTGTGCAGCGACGATTGCTTTGCAACTCTTGTTGACAGGTCTGCGTGACAAATTCATGCTCGGGTCACCACAAGACTGACTGGTAACAATACGATTGTTCTCACTGACTGACTGACTGACTGACTGGCTGACTGACTGAATTAGTGCTATTAGTGCTGCTGCTGCTAGTACTGCTATTAGTACTGCTATTAGTGCTGCTGCTATTAGTGCTGCTATTAGTACTGCTATTACTACTGCTATTAGTACTGCTATTAGTGCTGCTATTAGTACTGCTATTAGTGCTGCTAGTACTGCTATTAGTACTGCTATTAGTGCTGCTATTAGTGCTGCTAGTACTGCTATTAGTACTGCTATTAGTACTGCTATTAGTGCTGCTGCTGCTAGTGCTGCTATTAGTACTGCTATTAGTACTGCTGATGCTAATACTGCTATTAGTACTGCTATGAGTACTGCTATTTGTACTGATATTTGTACTGCTATTAGTGCTGCTATTTGTACTGCTATTAGTACTGCTATTTGTACTGCTATTAGTACTGCTATTAGTGCTGCTATTAGTGCTGCTGCTGCTAGTACTGCTGCTATTGTGCTGCTATTGGTACTGCTATTAGTACTGCTATTAGTACTGTTATTAGTGCTGCTATTGGTACTGCTATTCGTGCTGCTATTAGTACTGTTATTAGTGCTGCTATTCGTGCTGCTATTAGTACTGTTATTAGTGCTGCTATTAGTGCTGCTGCTGCTAGTACTGCTATTAGTACTGCTATGAGTACTGCTATTTGTACTGATATTTGTACTGCTATTAGTGCTGCTATTAGTACTGCTATTAGTACTGCTATTTGTACTGCTATTAGTACTGCTATTAGTGCTGCTATTAGTGCTGCTGCTGCTAGTACTGCTGCTATTGTGCTGCTATTGGTACTGCTATTAGTACTGCTATTAGTACTGTTATTAGTGCTGCTATTAGTGCTGCTATTAGTGCTGCTATTAGTACTGTTATTAGTGCTGCTATTAGTACTGCTATTAGTACTGCTATTAGTGCTGCTATTAGTACTGCTATTAGTGCTGCTATTAATGCTGCTGCTGCTAGTACTGCTATTAGTGCTGCTGCTAGTACTGCTATTAGTACTGATATTAGTGCTGCTATTTGTGCTGCTATTAGTGCTGCTGCTGCTAGTACTGCTATTAGTGCTGCTGCTAGTACTGCTATTAGTGCTGCTGCTAGTACTGCTATTAGTACTGCTATTAGTGCTGCTATTAGTACTGCTATTAGTACTGCTATTTGTACTGATATTTGTACTGCTATTAGTGCTGCTATTTGTACTGCTATTAGTACTGCTATTTGTACTGCTATTAGTACTGCTATTAGTGCTGCTATTAGTGCTGCTGCTGCTAGTACTGCTGCTATTGTGCTGCTATTGGTACTGCTATTAGTACTGCTATTAGTACTGTTATTAGTGCTGCTATTAGTGCTGCTATTAGTACTGTTATTAGTGCTGCTATTAGTACTGCTATTAGTACTGCTATTAGTGCTGCTATTAGTACTGCTATTAGTGCTGCTATTAATGCTGCTGCTGCTAGTACTGCTATTAGTGCTGCTGCTAGTACTGCTATTAGTACTGATATTAGTGCTGCTATTTGTGCTGCTATTAGTGCTGCTGCTGCTAGTGCTGCTATTAGTGCTGCTGCTAGTGCTGCTATTAGTGCTGCTATTAGTACTGCTATTAGTGCTGCTAATAATGCTGCTGCTGCTAGTACTGCTATTAGTACTGCTATTAGTGCTGCTATTAGTACTGCTATTAGTGCTGCTGCTAGTACTGCTATTAGTACTGCTATTATTACTGTTATTAGTACTGCTATTAGTGCTGCTATTAGTACTGCTATTAGTGCTGCTGCTGATAGTTCTGCTATTAGTGCTGCTATTAGTGCTGCTGCTGCTAGTACTGCTATTAGTACTGCTATTAGTACTGCTATGAGTACTGCTATTTGTACTGCTATTTGTACTGCTATTTGTACTGCTATTAGTGCTGCTATTAGTGCTGCTATTAGTACTGCTATTAGTACTGCTATGAGTACTGCTATTTGTACTGATATTAGTACTGCTATTTGTACTGCTATTAGTACTGCTATTAGTGCTGCTATTAGTATTGCTATTAGTGCTGCAATTAGTATTGCTATTAGTGCTGCTGCTGCTAGTACTGCTATTAGTGCTGCTGCTAGTACTGCTATTAGTCCTGCTATTAGTACTGCTATTAGTACTGCTATTAGTGCTGCTGCTGCTAGTACTGCTATTAGTACTGCTATGAGTACTGCTATTTGTACTGATATTAGTACTGCTATTTGTACTGCTATTAGTGCTGCTATTAGTACTGTTATTAGTGCTGCTATTAGTACTGCTATTAATACTGCTATTAGTGCTGCTATTAGTGCTGCTATTAGTGCTGCTATTAATGCTGCTGCTGCTAGTACTGCTATTAGTGCTGCTGCTAGTACTGCTATTAGTACTGCTATTAGTGCTGCTATTAGTACTGCTGTTAGTGCTGCTATTAATGCTGCTGCTGCTAGTACTGCTATTAGTACTGCTATTAGTGCTGCTATTAGTACTGCAATTAGTGCTGCTGCTAGTACTGCTATTAGTGCTGCAATTAGTACTGCTATTAGTGCTGCTGCTGCTAGTTCTGCTATTAGTGCTGCTATTAGTGCTGCAGCTGCTAGTACTGCTATTACTACTGCTATTAGTACTGCTATTTGTACTGATATTAGTACTGCTATTAGTGCTGCTATTAGTGCTGCTATGAGTACTGCTATTTGTACTGATATTAGTGCTGCTATTTGTACTGCTATTTGTACTGCTATTTGTACTGCTATTAGTGCTGCAATTAGTATTGCTATTAGTGCTGCTGCTGCTAGTACTGCTATTAGTGCTGCTGCTAGTACTGCTATTAGTTTTGCTATTAGTACTGCTATTAGTACTGCTATTAGTACTGCTATTAGTACTGCTATTTGTACTGCTATTAGTACTGCTGCTGCTAGTACTGCTATTAGTACTGCTATGAGTACTGCTATGAGTACTGCTATTTGTACTGATATTAGTACTGCTATTTGTACTGCTATTAGTACTGCTATTAGTGCTGCTGCTGCTAGTACTGCTATTAGTGCTGCTATTAGTGCTGCTATTAGTGCTGCTGCTAGTACTGCTATCAGTGCTGCTATTATTACTGTTATTAGTACTGCTATTAGTGCTGCTATTAGTACTGCTATTAGTGCTGCTGCTGCTAGTTCTGCTATTAGTGCTGCTATTAGTGCTGCTATTAGTGCTGCTGCTGCTAGTACTGCTATTAGTACTGCTATTAGTGCTGCTATTAGTACTGCTATTAGTGCTGCTATTAGTGCTGCTGCTAATACTGCTATTAGTGCTGCTATTAGTGCTGCTATTAGTACTGCGGCTAATACTGCTATTAGTGCTGCTATTAGTGCTGCTATTAGTGCTGATTCTGCTAGTACTGCTATTAGTACTGCTATTAGTACTGCTATTCGTACTGCGGCTAATACTGCTATTAGTGCTGCTATTAGTACTGCTATTCGTACTGCGGCTAATACTGCTATTAGTACTGCTATTAGTGCTGCTGTTAGTGCTGCTGCTAGTATTGCTATTAGTTGTGCTGCTGCTGCTAGTACTGCTATTAGTGATGCTATTAGTACTGCTATTAGTACTGCTATTAGTACTGCTATTAGTGATGCTATTAGTACTGCTATTAGTACTGCTATTAGTACTGCTATTAGTACTGCTATGAGTACTGATATTTGTACTGCTATTTGTACTGCTATTTGTACTGCTATTTGTGCTGCTATTAGTATTGCTATTAGTGCTGCAATTAGTATTGCTATTAGTGCTGCTGCTGCTAGTACTGCTATTAGTGCTGCTGCTAGTACTGCTATTAGTTTTGCTATTAGTACTGCTATTAGTACTGCTATTAGTACTGCTATTAGTGCTGCTGCTGCTAGTACTGCTCTTAGTACTGCTATTAGTACTGCTATGAGTACTGCTATTTGTACTGCTATTAGTACTGCTATTAGTGCTGCTGCTGCTATTACTGCTATTAGTGCTGCTATTATTACTGTTATTAGTACTGCTATTAGTGCTGCTATTAGTACTGCTATTAGTGCTGCTACTGCTAGTTCTGCTATTAGTGCTGCTATTAGTGCTGCTATTAGTGCTGCTGCTGCTAGTACTGCTATTAGTACTGCTATTAGTGCTGCTATTAGCACTTCTATTAGTGCTGCTATTAGTGCTGCTATTAGTACTGCTATTAGTACTGCTATTAGTGCTGCTATTAGTGCTGCTGCTAATACTGCTATTAGTACTGCTATTAGTGCTGCTGTTAGTGCTGCTGCTAGTACTGCTATTAGTTGTGCTATTAGTACTGCTATTAGTTGTGCTACTGCTGCTGCTATTAGTACTGCTATTAGTACTGCTATTAGTACTGCTATTAGTACTGCAATACTAGCAGCAGCAGTAGAATTGTAGAATAAACAAGGTGCAATTTAGAAATGTTGTTTGGGTATCATCAGTTTTTCTTGTTATGTCAGTCAATTAGCCATGTCAGCTAACATGTTTTTGATTGGTCAATTAGTCTCGCCAGCTGTCTAAACAAATGACCAACGGTAATATTAAAAATGGCAAACATTTCTCTCCAGCCTGTGGCAAAATATGCAGAATGGCAGGAAATTAGCTGTAAATCTGTTGGTTCCTCTCTCCGGCCTGTGGCAAAATGAGTAGAATTGCATGTAATTAACTCTGAAACATAATTGTTTTCTCTCTGCTGTCGAGGTCTGCTAAAATGTTTTGCTCGTAGGGTGGTGTGGGTCCCCCAACAAAATTTCACTTCGGGCCCCCTCCAAAGGCTTGTGTGGGTTTTGATGTCAGTACGCAGACCCGTGAGCCACTGTGTCCCCTCATGCTGAGATCAGATTTTTTTGTGTGTCTCCCACCCCCATCAAAGTTGCCCATCTCTGAACTAGATCATTCAAGTAGGTCTAGGCCTAATTTACAAATCACTCAGTAGACGATTGAAACTTATCTAATAGACTACAACCTAGATAATTGGTACAATTCACAGTATATGATTCACACTTACTTTACCTAGATGATGCAAAACATCAACATATCAGTGTCATTAGCATTAGCATTAGTAATTAGCATTAGTACAGAATCCTATGGGATGTGTTCCAAATGCCACCCTATTCCCTATGGTTGTCCTATGAGCCCTGGTTTAAAAAGCAGTGCACTAAATACTGTCTCTCTAGAATGCTGTGTGCATTGGGCCATGGCCTATAGTAGCCTGTTCATTTATATTACGTACCACTGATAGACAGCCGTTATTGTAGCGTGTGTGTGTGTATGTGTGTGTGTGTGTGTGTGTGCGTGCGTGTGCACTGTGGTAACAGAAGTGTGAAAGGCCCTCAGTAGGCGTGAGAGATGAGCTTTGGGGTAATGACCTGTTTTCATTCTGGAGAGGTGAGGGGGGTGAGAGAGGGGAGGGGGATAGGAGGGTGTGGGGGTAGAGAGGGGGTGAGTGGGGGGGAGGGAAGGAGTGGAAATGAGTGGGGGGGGTGAGGGAAGGAGAGGAGAGGGGTGTAGGGGGAGGAGGGGTGACGAGAGTAGAGGAGTGGAGGGGGGGAGTGGAGAGGAGGGGGGAAGGAGAGGAGGGGGAGGGAATGAGTGGAGTGGAGGGAAGGGGGGAGGGAAGGGGTGGGTGGGGAAGGAGTGGAGGAAGTGGGGAAGGAGTGGAGGAAGTGAGAGGAGTGGGGAGGGGGATAGGAGGGTGTGGGGGGAGGGAAGGAGTGGGGGATAGGAGGGTGTGGGGGGAGGGAAGGAGAGGAGTGGGGAGGGGTGTAGGGGGAGGGGAGGAGGGGAGTGATGAGGAGAGGAGGGGGGGTGATGAGATTTGAGGAGAGTAGGGGAAGGAAGGAGTGGTGCAGGGGGAAGGAGTGGAGTGGAGGGAAGGAGGGGGGAAGGAGAGGAGGGGGAGGGAATGAGTGGAGGGAAGGAGTGAAGTGGAGGGGAAGGAGAAAGAGGAGAGTGGGGGAGAGGGAAGGAGTGGAGAGGATTGGGGGGAAGGAGTGGAGGAGGTGTACCATTCCATTGGTCCTTAAAGCACAATGTCAGCTTGACATCAAAATGTCTATCACCTGTTTGCATCCTGTACACTGGATTAAAGTGACCTAACAGAAATCAATCTCTGCTTTTTTTTGTTGAGTGCGCCAACTAATGTCTTCCTCAATTAGTCCAAAAGCAAGACATTTGTTTTTCTACTGGCTTCCCTCTACTGGCTAACCGCTAGTAGCCTTGAAAAACATCACTTATTGGCAGTTCAGCACTTCAGCATTTCTCCAACTGTTACACAAAACCTAGATAAACCTTTACCATCCTTGTAGACATTGAACGTCTATAACCAAACTGGATAAGACTCTGTTGTTGACCGATGGTAGCTATATCTAGTCACATGCTAACCTGAGTGTTGGTAGCTATATCTAGTCACATGCTAACCTGAGTGTTGGTAGCTGGTAGCTATATAGCTAGTCACATGCTAACCTGAGTGATGGTAGCTATAGCTAGTCACATGCTAACCTGAGTGATGGTAGGTATAGCTAGTCACATGCTAACCTGAGTGATGGTAGGTATGGCTAGTCACATGCTAACCTGAGTGATGGTAGCTATAGCTTGTTATATACTAACCTGAGCGATGGTACCTATAGATGCTAACCTGCGTGCTGGTAGCTATAGCTAGCCACATGCTAACCTGACCGATGGTAGCTATAGCTAGCCACATGCTAACCTGAGTGCTACTACTAGCAGCAGTAAATCCAGGTATAATGGCTAGCACAAACATTGGCTACCATGATATCCTGCAACTTATCGGCCAGTATAGAACAGGCAGTTCAGCAAAAATAAAGACATAAACAACGACATGAATCCAATTAGCGTTTGACCATTTATTTCAGCAACACGTGTAATATTCTGTTTGAGTTATTTTAGCTTGCTAGCTAGCTAACTACATTAGATTTGTGGAAATATATTGTGTAACCTGCCCTTTTTTTAATGATCAAAAGAGAAACATGTGCGTTCAGTTCCTCTTTAAGTGAATTCTCCACCCGCCTGGGGCACCGGGCCATGCAAAACAAACCGGCCCAATGGGGCACCAGGCCATGGGGCACCGGGCCATCCAAACAAACTGGGGCACCAGGCCATCCAAAACAAACCGGGGCACCGGGCCATGGGGCACCAGGCCATGCACAAACTTGCCCAATGGGGCACCAGGCCATGCCAAACTGGCCCAATGGGGCAAACTTGCCCAATGGGGCACCAGGCCATCCAAAACAAACTGGCCCAATGGGGCACCAGGCCATGCAAAACAAACTGGCCCAATGGGGCACCAGGCCATCCAATACAAACTGGCCCAATGGTAGAAGGTTAAGGGGAGGAGAAAGAGAAGGATGAAGCATAAAAGGAGAGGAAGAGGGTGTGCCATGAGGCTGGGGATCTCCAGGAAGTGGGTTGGACTGAAAACCTACAGGACAGTAGATCTCCAGGAAGAGGGTTGGACTGAAAACCCACAGGACAGTAGATCTCCAGGAAGAGGGTTGGACTGAAAACCTACAGGACAGTAGATCTCCAGGAGGAGGGTTGGACTGAAAACCTACAGGACAGTAGATCTCCAGGAGGAGGGTTGGACTGAAAACCTACAGGACAGTAGATCTCCAGGAGGAGGGTTGGACTGAACCCACAGGACAGTAGATCTCCAGGAAGAGGGTTGGACTGAAAACCCACAGGACAGTAGATCTCCAGGAAGAGGGTTGAACTGAAAACCCACAGGACAGTAGATCTCCAGGAAGTGGGTTGAACTGAACCCACAGGACAGTAGATCTCCAGGAAGAGGGTTGGAAGAGGGTTGAACTGAAAACCCACAGGACAGTACAGGACAGTAGATCTCCAGGAGGAGGGACAGTAGATCTCCAGGAGGAGGGTTGAACTGATAACCTACAGGACAGTAGATCTCCAGGAAGAGGGTTGGACTGAACCTACAGGACAGTAGATCTCCAGGAAGAGGGTTGGACAGCCCTGGGTTAGAGCATTGGTTCGAATAACCAAACCATCAAAGGGGGGGGAAATCTGTATGTATCCTTGAGCAAGGCACTTAGTTAGCTCCAGAGGCATCACATAACTATGGCTGACCCCGTAAAACACAACATTTCACTACACATATCCGGTGTACGTGACAATGAAGAAATGAGTGCTATAAACATCTCTAGTGCAGTCGGTTGGTTGTCTTCGAATGCAACAGGTAAATTATTCTTTGTCATTACTCAATGTATTGAGTTTATACACTGCTCAAAAAAATAAAGGGAACACTAAAATAGCACATCCTAAATCTGAATGAATGAAATATTCTTATTAAATACTTTTTTCTTTACATAGTTGAATGTGCTGCAAAAATTATCAATGGAAATCAAATTTATCAACCCATGGAGGTCTGGATTTGGAGTCACACTCAAAATTAAAGTGGAAAACCACACTACAGACTGATCCAACTTTGATGTAATGTCCTTAAAACAAGTGAGGCTCAGCAGTGTGTGTGGCCTCCACGTGCCTGTATGACCTCCCTACAACGCCTGGGCATGCTCCTGATGAGGTGGCGGATGGTCTCCTGAGGGATCTCCTCCCAGACCTGGACTAAAGCATCTGCCAACTCCTGGACAGTCTGTGGTGCAACGTGGCGTTGGTGGATGGAGCGAGACATGATGTCCCAGATGTGCTCAATTGGATTCAGATCTGGGGAACGGGCAGGCCAGTCCATAGCATCAATTCCTTCCTCTTGCAGGAACTGCTGACACACTCCAGCCACATGAGGTCTAGCATTGTCTTGCATTAGGAGGAACCCAGGGCCAACCGCACCAGCATATGGTCTCACAAGGGGTCTGAGGAGCTCATCTTGGTACCTAACGGCAGTCAGGCTACCTCTTGCAAGCACATGGAGGGCTGTGCGGCCCCCCAAAGAAATGCCACCCCACACCATGACTGACCCACCGCCAAACCGGTCATGCTGGAGGATGTTGCAGGCAGCAGAACGTTCTCCACGGCGTCTCCAGACTCTGTCACGTCTGTCACATGTGCTCAGTGTGAACCTGCTCTCATCTGTGAAGGGCACAGGGCGCCAGTGGCGAATTTGCCAATCTTGGTGTTCTCTGGCAAATGCCAAACGTCCTGCATGGTGTTGGGCTGTAAGCACAACCCCCACCTGTGGACGTCGGGCCCTCATACCACCCTCATGGAGTCTGTTTCTGACCATTTGAGCAGACACATGCACATTTGTGGCCTGCTGGAGGTAATTTTGCAGGGCTCTGGCATTGCTCCTCCTGCTCCTCCTTGCACAAAGGCGGAGGTAGCGGTCCTGCTGCTGGGTTGTTGCCCTCCTACGGCCTCCTCCACATCTCCTGATGTATATATATATATACACCAATTCTGGAGTAAATTTGACTAATGGTTTATGATTTGTGTAATATTTTCAGCGTTGCTGTATTGGTATATTGTGGTCACCCTTTGTCAACTCTGTTTGTGTTAAATGATTTAAATCTTAGTTGGTCCACTCCACCGATGGAGGTCATGTGGTGCCTGGCTGGTACGTGATGCTACTCCATCTCCTTTATAACCTGTGGTCTGGTGATGTGCCTTTCTGATGTCGTCTCCTCTCCTTTGATCTGATATGGGGGAATATCCATGTATTCGCTGAGCGCCAGGCAGAGAGGAGCGGAAGACCAGCCAGGGAGGATGGCAGTATGTGGTTGGCACGCTGCCTGGGGTGTAAATCCTTGGGACTGGAAAGCCTGGCACAGGCTCAGGGAGCAACCCGGTGGCACTGGGAAGCCTGGCACAGGCTCAGGGAGCAACCCGGTGGCACTGGGAAGCCTGGCACAGGCTCAGGGAGCAACCCGGTGGCACTGGGAAGCCTGGCACAGGCTCAGGGAGCAACCCGGTGGCACTGGGAAGCCTGGTACAGGCTCAGGGAGCCACCCGGTGGCACTGGGAAGCCTGGCACAGGCTCAGGGAGCCACCCGGTGGCACTGGGAAGCCTGGCACAGGCTCAGGGAGCAACCCTGGCACAGGCTCAGCAACCCGGTGGGGAAGCCTGGCACAGGCTCAGGGAGCAACCCGGTGGCACTGGGAAGCCTGGCACAGGCTCAGGGAGCAACCCGGTGGCACTGGGAAGCCTGGCACAGGCTCAGGGAGCAACCTGGTGGCACTGGAAAGCCTGGCACAAGCTTAGGGAGCAACCTGGTGGCACTGGGCTAGATGGCCTTGCAGGAAAGAAGTTGTCCAGGTGTGTGGCGGTGTGTGTTTGTCTTACATCTCTTTCAGTTGGTGTGTGTGTGACAGTAACTGCTACAGGTTGGCTGGGTTGTAGAGCTGTGGTAGCTAGATTTACCAGAGAAATTGCATCTGTGTGTGAGAACCAGCTCACACACGTGCTCTCGCTCACGTCTTAAAGCCAGAGGAACATGTGGATCCAGTTTCAGCCTTCTCTCTCTCCTCTCCTCTCCTCTCCTCTCCTCTCCTCTCCTCTCCTCTCCTCTCCTCTCTCTCGTGTCACCTCGTACAGGTACTTGGCTAGACGGTACACTGTCCTTCTCTCAGCACATATCAAAGCTGCAGGCTAAAGTTAAATCTAGACTTGGTTTCCTCTATCGTAATCGATGCTCTTTCACCCCTGCTGCCAAACTAACCCTGATTCAGATGCCCATTCTACCCATGCAGATTACTGAGCTGTAATTTAGAGATCAGCAGGTAAGGGTGCTCTCGAGCGGCTACATGTTCTTTACCATTCGGCCATCAGATTTGTCACCAATGCTCCTTATAGGACACATCACTGCACTCTATACTCCTCTGTAAACTGGTCATCTCTGTATACATGTCGCAAGACCCACTGGTTAATGCTTATTTATAAAACCCTCTTAGGCCTCACTTCCCCTTATCTGAGATATCTACTGCAGCCCTCATCCTCCACATACAACACCCGTTCTGCCAGTCACATTCTGTTAAAGGTCCCCAAAGCACACACATCCCTGGGTCGCTCCTCTTTTCAGTTCTCTGCAGCTAGTGACTGGAACGAGCTGCAACAAACACTCAAACTGAACAGTTTTATCTCCATCTCTTCATTCAAAGACTCAATCATGTATCGTCTTACTGACAGTTGTGGCTGCTTCGCCTGATGTATTGTTGTCTCTACCTTCTTGTTTTCTTTGTCCTGTTGTCTGTGCCCAATAATGTTTGTACCATGTTGTGTGCTGCTACTATGTTGTGTGCTGCTACCATGTTGTGTGCTGCTACCATGTTGTGTGCGGCTGCCATGTTGTCATGTTGTGGTCCTACCATGTTGTGGTCCTACCATATTGTGTTGCTACCATGTTGTGTTGCTACCATGTTGTGTTCTGCTACCATGTTGTGGTCGTACCATGTTGTGTTGCTACCATGTTGTGTTCTGCTACCATGTTGTGGTGCCACCATGTTGTGTTGCTACCATGTTGTGTTGCTACCATGTTGTGTTGCTACCATGTTGTGGTCCTACCATGTTGTGTTGCTACCATGTTGTGTTCTGCTACCATGTTGTGTTCTGCTACCATGTTGTGTTCTGCTACCATGTTGTGTTCTGCTACCATGTTGTGTGCGGCTGCCATGTTGCCATGTTGTTTTGCTACCATGTTGTGTGCGGCTGCCATGTTGTGTGCGGCTGCCATGCTATCATGTTGTGGTCCTACCATGTTGTGTGCGGCTGCCATGTTGTGTGCGGCTGCCATGTTGTGTGCGGCTGCCATGTTGCCATGTTGTTTTGCTACCATGTTGTGTGCGGCTGCCATGTTGTGTGCGGCTGCCATGTTGTGTGCGGCTGCCATGTTGTGTGCGGCTGCCATGTTGTGTGCGGCTGCCATGTTGTGTGCGGCTGCCATGTTGTGTGCGGCTGCCATGTTGTGTGCGGCTGCCATGTTGTGTGCGGCTACCATGTTGTGTGCGGCTGCCATGTTGTGTGCGGCTGCCATGCTATCATGTTGTGGTCCTACCATGTTGTGTGCGGCTGCCATGTTGTGTGCGGCTGCCATGTTGTGTGCGGCTGCCATGTTGTGTGCGGCTGCCATGTTGTGTGCGGCTGCCATGTTGCCATGTTGTTTTGCTACCATGTTGTGTGCGGCTGCCATGTTGTGTGCGGCTGCCATGCTATCATGTTGTGGTCCTACCATGTTGTGTGCGGCTGCCATGTTGTGTGCGGCTGCCATGTTGTGTGCGGCTGCCATGTTGTGTGCGGCTGCCATGTTGTGTGCGGCTGCCATGTTGTGTGCGGCTGCCATGTTGTGGTCCTACCATGTTGTGTGCGGCTGCCATGTTGTGTGCGGCTGCCATGTTGTGTGCTGCTGCCATGTTGTGTGCGGCTGCCATGTTGTGGTCCTACCATGTTGTGTGCGGCTGCCATGTTGTGGTCCTACCATGTTGTGTGCGGCTGCCATGTTGTGTGCGGCTGCCATGTTGTGTTGTCATTATTTGCTGCCTTGCTATGTTGTCTTAAGTCTCTCTTTTATGTAGTGTTGTCTCTCTTGTCGTGATGTGTGTTTCGGCCTTATATATAATTCTTTAAAAAAAATCCCAGCCCCCTTCCCCGCATGAGTCCTTCCTAGGCCGTCATTGTAAATAAGAATTGGTTCTTAACCGACTAGGCCTAGTTAAATAAAGTAAAAAAATAATCTCTTCTCTCTCGTGTTGTCTTTCGCCTCCCTGATGTCTCTGTATCTCTGTTTCTCTGATTGACATCACAGACTAACATCCTCTCAGCAATATGAAACATCTGCTCAACAAATGTTGACACTGTGGGAGGAAACTGTGTGTATCTGTGTGTGTGTGTGTGTGCACTAGGGATGGGCATTTAAATACATCTTCTAAAGAAAAACGTACCCGTCAACAGTTTGGACACACCTACTCATCGTTTTTCTTTATTTTTTACTATTTTCTACAATAATAGTGACATAAACTATGAAATAACGCATTTGGAAACATGTAGTAACCAAAATAAAGTTTTAAAAGTAGTCTCCTGTTGCCTTGATGACAGCTTTGCACACTTTTGGCATTCTCTCAACCAGCTTCATGAGTTGGTCACCTGGAATGCATTTCAATTAACAGGTGGGCCTTGTTAATAGTTTATTTGTGGAATTTCTTTCCTCCTTAATGCTTTTCAGGTGACGCTGGTTTAGAGAATGAAAAAAACGGTGCAAAGCTGTCATCAAGGCAACGTGTGGCTACTTTGAATAATTGAAAATCGAAAATTTATATTTTGATTTGTTTAACTGACAGTGACCCAAAGCACAGCTTCAAACTATGCAATGCAAAACTATTTAGGGAAGAAGCAGTCAGTTGGTATTCTGTCTATAATGAAGTGGCCAGCACAGTCACCGGATCTCAACCCTATTGAGCTGATGGAAGTGCCATTAGGTATCATCTCATTAGGTATCATCAGATCTGCTGCGCCAAACTCTTGTCATTGTCTACAACAACTCCATTCATATGAAACAACAGTTGGTTGGTCCTACTCCTTCTCATTTAGCCAACTGATTTGTTAATCCATTTTGAGCCTCTGACAGTAGTGCTGCTTTAGTTGACTGACAATAACAAGCCACATGAAAAGTCTTCCTAATGGGGACACATGAAAAGTCTGTAGGCTACCGATACATCTTCTTAATGGGGACACATGAAATGTCTGTAGGCTACCGATACATCTTCTTAATGGGGACACATGAAATGTCTGTAGGCTACCGATACATCTTCTTAATGGGGACACATGAAATGTCTGTAGGCTACCGATACATCTTCTTAATGGGGACACATGAAATGTCTGTAGGCTACCGATACATCTTCTTAATGGGGACACATGAAATGTCTGTAGGTTACCGATACATCTTCTTAATGGGGACACATGAAATGTCTGTAGGCTACCGATACATCTTCTTAATGGGGACACATGAAATGTCTGTAGGCTACCGATACATCTTCTTAATGGGGACACATTAAATGTCTGTAGGCTACCGATACATCTTCTTAATGGGGACACATGAAATGTCTGTAGGCTACCGATACATCTTCTTAATGGGGACACATGAAATGTCTGTAGGCTACCGATACGTCTTCTTAATGGGGACACATGAAATGTCTGTAGGCTACCGATACATCTTCTTAATGGGGACACATGAAATGTCTGTAGGCTACCGATACATCTTCTTAATGGGGACACATGAAATGTCTGTAGGCTACCGATACGTCTTCTTAATGGGGACACATGAAATGTCTGTAGGCTACCGATACATCTTCTTAATGGGGACACATGAAATGTCTGTAGGCTACCGATACATCTTCTTAATGGGGACACATGAAAAGTCTGTAGGCTACCGATACATCTTCTTAATGGGGACACATGAAATGTCTGTAGGCTACCGATACATCTTCTTTATGGGGACACATGAAATGTCTGTAGGCTACCGATACATCTTCTTAATGGGGACACATGAAATGTCTGTAGGCTACCGATACATCTTCTTAATGGGGACACATGAAATGTCTGTAGGCTACCGATACATCTTCTTAATGGGGACACATGAAAAGTCTGTAGGCTACCGATACATCTTCTTAATGGGGACACATGAAATGTCTGTAGGCTACCGATACATCTTCTTTATGGGACACACTCATAAAAAAACTGTTTTTATATAAAAGTATTTCGCAAAGCCACATACACTACCGTTCAAAAGTTTGGGGTCACTTAGAAATGTCCTTGTTTTCCATGAAAAACATGCATGAAATGAGTTGCAAAATGAATAGGAAATATAATAGACGTCGACAAGGTTATAAATAATGATTTTTAAAAATTGAAATAATAATTGTGTCCTTCAAAACTTTGCTTTCGTCAAAGAATCCTCCATTTGCAGTAATTACAGCCTTGCAGACCATTGGCGCTCTAGTTGTCAATTTGTTGAGGTAATCTGAAGAGATTTCACCCCATGCTTCCTGAAGCATCTCCCACAAGTTGGATTGGCTTGATGGGCACTTCTTACGTACCATACGGTCAAGCTGCTCCCACAACAGCTCAATAGGGTTGAGATCCAGTGACTGTGCTGGCCACTCCATTATAGACAGAATACCAGCTGACTGCTTCTTCCCTAAATAGTTCTTGCGTAGTTTTCTTTGGGTCATTGTCCTGTTGTAGGAGGAAATTTGGCTCTAATTAAGCGCCGTCCACAGGGTATGGAATGGTGTTGCAAAATAGAGTGATAGCCTTCCTTCTTCAAGATACCTTTTACCCTGTACAAATCTCCCACTTTACCACCACCAAAGCCCCCCCAGACCATCACATTGCCTCCACCATGCTTCACAGATGGCGTCAAGCACTCCACCAGCATCTCTTCATTTTTTGTCACAAATGTTCTTCTTTGTGATCCGAACACCTCAAACTTAGATTCGTCTGTCCATAACACTTTTTTCCAATCTTCCTCTGTCCAGTGTCTGTGTTCTTTTGTCCATCCTAATCTTTTATTTTTATTGGCCAGTCTGAGATATGGCTTTTTCTTTGCAACTCTGCCTAGAAGGCCAACATCCCGGAGTCGCCTCTTCACTGTTGACGTTGAGACTGGTGTTTTGAAGGGTACCATTTAATGAAGCTGCCAGTTGAGAACTTGTGAGGCGTCTGTTTCTCAAACTAGACACATGTACTTGTCCTCTTGCTCAGTTGTGCACCGGGGCCTCCCACTCCTCTTTCTATTCTGGTTACAGCCAGTTTGCACTGTTCTGTGAAGGGAGTAGTACACAGCGTTGTACGAGATCTTCAGTTTCTTGGCAATTTCTCGCATGGAATAGCCTTAATTTCTCAGAACAAGAGTAGACTGACGAGTTTCAGAAAAGTCATTTTTTTCTGGCCATTTTGAGCCTGTAATCGAACCCACAAATGGTGATTCTCCAGATACCCAACTAGTCTAAAGGCCAGTTTTATTGATTCTTTAATCAGAACTACAGTTTTCAGCTGTGCTAACATAATTGCAAAAGGGTTTTCTAATGATCAATTAGCCTTTTAAAATTATAAACTTGGATTAGCTAACACAACGTACCATTGGAACACAGGAGTGATGGTTGCTGATAATGGGCCTCTGTACACCTATGTAGATATTCCATAAAAAATCAGTCGTTTCCAGCTCATTTCCATTTCCAGTCATTTACAACATGAACAATGTCTACACTGTATTTCTGATCAATTTGATGTTATTTTAATGGACAAAAAAATGTACTTTTCTTTCAAAAACAGGGACATTTCAAAGTGACCCCAAACTTTTGAACGGTAGTGTAGATCATTTAATTACATTTCCGACAAAACATTTTCATTAAAAATAGGCCAATTTTTTTAAATAAAAAATGAAAGTAATCGAGTGCCTAACGTCTGTTTGGATATTTGAATAGGGAAGGATGTAACAGAGGAAGTGAACCCTGTGTCATTAGGCCGACTGTCTGTGAACGATTGAGGAAAAAACGAGCGGAAACGTACTAACAAGACAGAACCAGAGAAGAAGAGAGCATTCAAGGGCTTTTGGTTTGTAGACGTGTGTTTTTCTTCATTCACAATGCGTTGTGTTGAAACCAGAGTGGAGAAGAGGGCAGACTGTTGCTAGTCTACAGGACCATTGTGATTGGAGCATCAGTATTCTGTGACTGTTGTGTTGAAACCAGAGTGGAGAAGAGGGCAGACTGTTGCTAGCCTACAGAACCATTGTGATTGGAGCATCAGTATTCTGTGACTGTTGTGGGCGGTACCGTATTTAGTCACGGTGCTGATTTGTTGAATGATTTAATAGGCGTCTTCGTTAACAAACCATATTCATGTTTTCTAACACCGTTAAGTCACTCATTAGGTCAGAGTTACACCCCCCCCCCCCCCCCCCCCCCTCCCTGTGCTTTTGGCAGCGCAGAGCAAAACAAACGCACCACGCACGCCAGTGTTTCCTTCAGCCGGTTATAGACGGCTTTTGGCAAAAAAACATTTTTATGAAAAAGCTGCTAATTACACTTGACAATTGTCCTGTAGAACACGTTATGGAAATCCCAGTCGTTTGACCGGTCATACTTTTTGGTCTATAGGTTAATTTGCAAAATTTGAGTGGAATTAAATTAATGAGTTTATTCATTTTTATGTATCTTATTTATTACACACAGATATGGATTAGTGATGAATCTGTCAGACAGGGCGAGAGCTGCTGTGAAACGTGCTTTTAGAAACCCAATCTCTGCTCAATCATTCTAAATGCAATCATGTTTTAAAAAAACAACAGTTTTGATGGCCACGATTAAAAAAAAAAAAGAGCTGCTGTTTTTATTTCTCAACCTGTATTTGAAGTGCGATTTCCCATTCAAGTGGGCTTCTTCAGCGCTGTCACACGCCATTTTGTGATGAGCTGGAGGCAGTAGGCATTTTGAAAACATATACTTAATTGTTTGAAACCTGACTGTTGTCCTACATGTTTTACCTTGCTTCAAAGTAGCCCAAATCCAACCAAGCTTGATTAAACAGCATGATCATTACACAGGTACACCTTGTGCCAACCAAGCTTATTTCTCTCTTATTTGTTTCACAAATTTGTTTACGTCCTCGTTAGTGAGCATTTCTCCTTTGCCAAGTTAATCCATCCACCTGACAGGTGTGGCATATCAAGAAGCTGATTAAACAGCGTGGTCATTACACAGGTGCACCTTGTGCTGGGGACAATAAAAGGCCACTCTAAAATGTGCCGTTTTGTCACACAACACAATGCCACAGATGTCTCAGAGGGAGCATCCAATTGGCATGCTGACTGCAGGAAGGTCTACCAGGGTTGTTGCCAGAGAATTTAATGTTCATTTCTCTACCATAAACCGCCTCCAATGATTATTACGCAGGTGTACGGCGTTGTGTGGGCGAGCGGTTTGCTGATGTCAACGTTGTGAACAGAGTGCACCGTGGTGGCGGTGGGGTTATGGTATGGACAGGCGCAAACTACGGACAACGAACACAATTGCATTTTGTCAATGGCAAGTTTAATGCACAGAGATACCGTGACGACATCCTGAGGACCATTTTATAAAAAAATGTATCTGTGACCAACAGATGCATATTTGTATTCCCATTCATTTGAAGTCCATAGATTAGGGGCTAATTTATTTCAATTGACTGATTTTCCTTATATGAAGTGTAAAATATTTGAAATTGTTGCATGTTGTGTATTTTATTTATTTGACCTTTATTTAACCAGGTAGGCAAGTTGAGAACAAGTTCTCATTTACAATTGCGACCTGGCCAAGATAAAGCAAAGTAGTTCGACACATACAACAACACAGTTACACATGGAGTAAAACAAACATACAGTCAATAATACAGTATAAACAAGTCTATATACGATGTGAGCAAATGAGGTGAGATAAGGGAGGTAAAGGCAAAAAAAGGCCATGGTGGCAAAGTAGATACAATATAGCAAGTAAAACACTGGAATGGTAGATTTGCAGTGGAAGAATGTGCAAAGTAGAAATAAAAATAATGGGGTGCAAAGGAGCAAAATAAATAAATTAATTAAATACAGTAGGGAAAGAGGTAGTTGTTTGGGCCTCCTTATATTTTAGTTCAGTATATTTTATACAGACTTCTACATGCCATTGAAACCAGTAGACTGTTTTTCTCCTATTCAAATCAAAGCAAACTTTATTAGTCACATGCGCCGAATACAACAAGTGTAGACTTTACCGTGAAATGCTTTACTTTACAAGTCCTGAACCAGCAGTGCAGTTCAAGAAGAATAAAATATTCACCAAGTAGACTAAAATAAAAAGTTATTCTGAAAAGTAACATAACAATAACGAGGCTTTATACAGGGGGCACCGGTACCGAGTCAGGGTGGAGGCTATATACAGGGGGGCACCGGTACCGAGTCAGGGTGGAGGCTATATACAGGGGGTACTGGTACCGAGTCAGGGTGGAGGCTATATGTTCCGTAACACCCTGTATATAGCCTCCACCCTGACTCGGTACCGGTGCCCCCCTGTATATAGCCTCCACCCTGACTCGGTACCAGTACCCCCTGTACTGGTACCGAGTCAGGGTGGAGGCTATATACAGGGGGTACTGGTACCGAGTCAGGGTGGAGGCTATATACAGGGGGGCACCGGTACAGAGTCAGGGTGGAGGCTATATACAGGGGGTACTGGTACCGAGTCAGGGTGGAGGCTATATACAGGGGGTACTGGTACCGAGTCAGGGTGGAGGCTATATACAGGGGGGCACCGGTACCGAGTCAGGGTGGAGGCTATATACAGGGTGTTACGGAACAGAGTCAATGTGGAGGCTATATACAGGGGCACCGGTACCGAGTCAATGTGGAGGCTATATACAGAGGGCACCGGTACTGAGTCAGGGTGGAGGCTATATACAGGGGGGCACCGGTACTGAGTCAGGGTGGAGGCTATATACAGGGGGCACCGGTACCGAGTCAATGTGGAGGCTATATACAGAGGGCACCGGTACTGAGTCAGGGTGGAGGCTATATACAGGGGGCACCGGTACTGAGTCAGGGTGCAGGGGTACAGGCTAGTTGAGGTAATCTGTACATGTAGGTGGGGGTGAAGTGACTATGTATAGTTTACAAAACAAACAGTGTGTAGCAGCAGTGTACAAGAGGGGGAGGAGGTCAATGTAATTTGTACAGTGGCAATTTTTTATGAATTGTTCAGCATTCTAATGGGGGTTGAAGCTGTTGAGGAGCCTTTTGGTGCTTCGGGACCGCTTGCGGTGGGAGAGAAAACAGTCTATGGCTTGTGTGATTGGAGTCTCTTGACAATTTTACAGGCTTTCCTCTGACACCGCCTATTATATAGGTCCTGGATGGCAGGAAGCTTGTCCCCAGTGATGTACTGTGCTAGTACCCATCCTGGTTGTATCATCAACCCATCCTGGTCATATTATCAACCCATCCTGGTCATATCATCAACCCATCCTGGTCATATCATCAACCCATCCTGGTCATATCATCAACCCATCCTGGTTATAGTAACAACCCATCCTGGTCATATCATCAACCCATCCTGGTCATATCATCAACCCATCCTGGTTATAGTAACAACCCATCCTGGTCGTATTATCAACCCATCCTGGTCATATTATCAACCCATCCTGGTCGTATTAACAACCCATCCTGGTCATATTATCAAACCATCCTGGTTATAGTATCAACCCATCCTGTTCATATTATCAACCCATCCTGTTCATATTATCAACCCATCCTGTTCATATTATCAACCCATCCTGGTTATAGTAACATCCCATCCTGGTCATATTATCAACCCATCCTGGTCATAGTATCAAACCATCCTGGTTATAGTATCAACCCATCCTGGTTATAGTAACAACCCATCCTGTTCATATTATCAACCCATCCTGTTCATATCATAACCCATCCTGGTCGTATTAACAACCCATCCTGGTCATATTATCAACCCATCCTGGTCATAGTATCAAACCATCCTGGTTATAGTATCAACCCATCCTCGTTATAGTAACAACCCATCCTGTTCATATTATCAACCCATCCTGTTCATATTATCAACCCATCCTGGTCGTATTAACAACCCATCCTGGTTATAGTATCAACCCATCCTTGTCGTATCATCAACCCATATCATCAACCCATCCTGGTTATAGTAACAACCCATCCTGGTCGTATTATCAACCCATCCTGGTCGTATTATCAACCCATCCTTGTTGAATCATCAACCCATCCTGGTCGTATTTTCAACCCATCCTGGTCATAGTATCAACCCATCCTGGTCGTATTATCAACCCATCCTGGTCATATTAGTAACCCATCCTGGTTATAGTATCAACCCATCCTGGTCGTATTAACAACCCATCCTGGTCGTATTATCAACCCATCCTGGTCGTATTATCAACCCATCCTGGTCATAGTATCAACCCATCCTGGTCATAGTATCAACCCATCCAGGTCATATTAGTAACCCATCCTGGTTATAGTATCAACCCATCCTGGTCGTATTAACAACCCATCCTGGTTATAGTATCAACCCATCCTGGTTATATTAGTAACCCATTCACACGTTAAAAAAAATGTCTAAACAACGTTGATTCAACTAGTGTGTGCCCAGTGGATTGTGCACGTTGCTATGGTTATAATGTGAATAAATACGTTTTTGATCAGACTCATTGCTTTATGAAGTTTGTTATTGGTATGTAGCCTAGGGCCTACTAGTTGGGCTCCATCTTCCCACAGAGTCTGATTGGAACAGGATATTTCTGTCATATAGATGGGTAAACTGTCCTGCTATGGGGGACAGTAGATTGGCATAGGCATAGTGATTTGCAGTTTGTTACTCATCTTGTTGGCTGAGGAAAAACTACATGTGGACAGGTATTCTAACATCTGTGAATTCGGTAAGAACGAGGCACGTCGTTGCATCCTCATGTTCTGTTGATGATGAATTTGCCCAAATAGTAAATGTGATTTCTGAAATTCTGAGCACCGTGGTTGGGACGTCCTAATCAAGTTGTAATGTGTGTGTTGGGAGTCGGAGAGCGAGTTCAGGGAGTGAATAATGTCCATAACTACATTGAAACATTATACAAAGCAAGAAACACCAATAATGCATAGACTAGAAACAGAAACAATAACACCTGGGGAAGGAACCAAAATGAGTTTTATATATAAATACAGTGGGGCAAAAAAGTATTTAGTCAGCCACCAATTGTGCAAGTTCTCCCACTTAAAAAGATGAGAGAGAGGCCTGTAATTTTCATCATAGGTACACTTCAACTATTCAACTAAAAAATTCCAGAAAATCACATTGCAAATTATGGTGGAAAATAAGTATTTGGTCACCTACAAACAAGCAAGATTTCTGGCTCTCACAGACCTCTCTTCTTTAAGAGGCTCCTCTGTCCTCCACTCGTTACCTGTATTAATGGCACCTGTTTGAACTTGTTATCAGTATAAAAGACACCTGTCCACAACCTTTACTTTTTTGCCCCACTGTATATATATATTTTTTACCATCGTTTCGCGCATCAGCGCATTATGACGCTCACCTGGACTCCATCACCTCCTTGATTACCTGCTAAAAATATATATATATATATATATATATATATATAGCAGGTAATCAAGGAGGTGATGGAGTCCAGGTGAGCGTCATAATGCGCTGATGCGCGTAACGATGGTGACAGGTGAGCGCCATAAAGAGCAGCCTGGTGACCCAGAGGTCAGAGAGGTAACACACGTGACCGTACCCAAAGCATACAGGTCTGGTAAATTTATTTTTAGTAAAATGTCCGGTGCCTCATTTTCCTCTCTCTATACCTCTGTCTACCTCTAACCCTCCTCTACTGCCTCTCTCTGTCTACCTCTAACCCTCCTCTACTGCCTTTGTCTCTCTGTCTACCTCTAACCCTCCTCTACTGCCTTTGTCTCTCTGTCTACCTCTAACCCTCCTCTACTGCCTCTCTCTGTCTACCTCTAACCCTCCTCTACTGCCTTTGTCTCTCTGTCTACCTCTAACCCTCCTCTACTGCCTCTCTCTGTCTACCTCTAACCCTCCTCTACTGCCTCTCTCTCTCTGTCTACCTCTAACCCTCCTCTACTGCCTCTCTCTGTCTACCTCTAACCCTCCTCTACTGCCTCTCTCTGTCTACCTCTAACCCTCCTCTACTGCCTGTCTCTGTCTACCTCTAACCCTCCTCTACTGCCTTTCTCTCTCTGTCTACCTCTAACCCTCCTCTACTGCCTTTCTCTCTCTGTCTACCTCTAACCCTCCTCTACTGCCTCTCTCTCTCTGTCTACCTCTAACCCTCCTCTACTGCCTCTCTCTCTCTGTCTACCTCTAACCCTCCTCTACTGCCTCTCTCTCTCTGTCTACCTCTAACCCTCCTCTACTGCCTCTCTCTCTCTGTCTACCTCTAACCCTCCTCTACTGCCTCTCTCTCTCTGTCTACCTCTAACCCTCCTCTACTGCGTCTTTCTCTCTGTCTACCTCTAACCCTCCTCTACTGCCTCTCTCTCTCTGTCTACCTCTAACCCTCCTCTACTGCCTCTCTCTCTCTATCTACCTCTAACCCTCCTCTACTGCCTCTCTCTCTCTGTCTACCTCTAACCCTCCTCTACTGCCTCTCTCTCTCTGTCTACCTCTAACCCTCCTCTACTGCCTCTCTCTCTCTGTCTACCTCTAACCCTCCTCTACTGCCTCTCTCTCTCTGTCTACCTCTAACCCTCCTCTACTGCCTCTCTCTCTCTGTCTACCTCTAACCCTCCTCTACTGCCTCTCTCTCTCTGTCTACCTCTAACCCTCCTCTACTGCCTCTCTCTCTCTGTCTACCTCTAACCCTCCTCTACTGCCTCTCTCTCTCTGTCTACCTCTAACCCTCCTCTACTGCCTCTCTCTCTCTGTCTACCTCTAACCCTCCTCTACTGCCTCTCTCTCTCTGTCTACCTCTAACCCTCCTCTACTGCCTTTCTCTCTCTGTCTACCTCTAACCCTCCTCTACTGCCTCTCTCTCTCTGTCTACCTCTAACCCTCCTCTACTGCCTCTCTCTTTCTGTCTACCTCTAACCCTCCTCTACTGCCTCTCTCTCTCTGTCTACCTCTAACCCTCCTCTACTGCCTCTCTCTCTCTGTCTACCTCTAACCCTCCTCTACTGCCTCTCTCTCTCTGTCTACCTCTAACCCTCCTCAGCGCTGTGGACAAGAGGAGAGGAGACTGTTTGGTACAGAGCCACATGATGACAGGACGACTTCATGATGCCAATCTAAGCAGCCGTTGGTTCCCTCCCATTACCAACTTCCTGCTGTTGATATTTTTCTCTTTGAAAGCACCTGTCAATCAAAGACACGAGCGTATATATAATCAGGCTCAAGCAAATATTTCCCCCTTCCTTTAAACAAGTTCTTACCGAATTCCCTGTCACATTGGGAGTCCCATTGGGCGGCGCACAATTGACCCAATATCGTCCAGGTTTGGCCTGGGGTAGGCCTTCATTGTAAATAAGAATTTGTTCTTAACTGACTTGCCTAGTTTAAATAAAGGTAAACAAAAATATATAATTTGAATAGCTGTAAAAAAAATCTAAATAAAACTGATTTAGTTGATTTACTGTTTGAGGTGATGTAAATATGACTGAGAATCCCAGCAATTTGGGGGACAGACTACCACTTTACCTTCGTTGTTACGGTCTGGATCAATGAAGTGTACCCCTGGAGGAGCTGCAAAGATGGTCTATTATATTGACAAGATAGTCGAGTGACCCCTCTAACAATGGAAACGCATGTCCTCAAAGATGGAATGCAGGCGGGAGGAGATGAGATCAGCTGGGACCATTCTAGCCAATGAGAGGGCAGATATTTTATTTTTTTAAATATATTTTTATTTAACTAGGCAAGTCAGTTAAGAACAAATTCTTATTTTCAATGACGGCCTTGGAACAGTGGGTTAACTGCCTTGTTCAGGGGCAGAAGGACAGATTTTGTACCTTGTCAGCTCGGGGATTTGATCTTGCAACCTTTCGGTTACTAGTCCAACGCTCTAACCACTAGGCTACCCTGCACTCAACCCTATCTTTCTTAACTGACATATATATGCATCGTGACCAATAGGGCCTCACCTATAGCATATCATAATCACATCTATAAATTGGTTATAATAAACTCTGAACACCGTGACACGTGACAGTAAAATGGATGCAGAGGATGTGACAAATAAACTTGAAAAAAAGGGGGAATGTTTACTGGTTACGCAATAAGTAAATGGGATACAGTACCTTCAGAAAGTATTCAGACCCCTTGACTTTTTACACATTTTGTTATGTTACAGCCTTATTTTATTTTTCTAAAATTCATTCAATTGTTACATTTAATGACAAATAAATAAACTGAAATATTATATAATAATTTTTTAGACAAAAAAAAAAGTATTCAGACCCTTTACTCAGTACTTTGTTGAAGCACCTTTGGCAGCGATTACAGCCTTGAGTCTTCTTGGGTATGATGATACAAGCTTGGCTCACCTGTAGTATTTGGGGAGTTTCTCCCATTCTTCTCTGTAGATCCTCTTAAACTCTGTCAAATTGGATGGGGAGCGTCGCTGCACAGCTATTTTCAGGTCTCTCCAGAGATGTTCGATCGGGTTCATGTCCGGGGTCTGGCTGGGTCACTCAAGAACATTCAGAGACTTGTCCCTGAAGCCACTCCTGCGTTGTCTTGGCTGTGTGCTTAGGGTTGTTGTCCTGTTGGAAGGTGAACCTTTTCCCCCAGCTTGAGGAAAAGGCGCCAATTCAACAGCGCATTGATGTGTTTCAGAACCACGGACAGCGATCTCGGTCGACCAACAGACTGTAGACCAAACAATCGACCAGTCGACTAAATGGGATTAGCCCTATTGCGCTCACAAGACAAAGTTGTTTAATTTGTTCTATACACACACACTGTGAGCAAAGACACACCACACACACACAGTTACTATTTGCTCTGCCCTGTAGCTATTTGGAGGCTAGAAAGGAAAAGGAACCGCTGGCTGGCTTCCTATTGGATCAACAGAAGAAGGCACTTGGCTCGGGGAGATGATGCAATCGTATTTGACTGAAGTTCTAGAGTATTCTCTGTATTCCACTGGTACAGTACACAACGCTGTGATTGGTCAGATGGGAGACGAGCTGTTTTATCATTGGAGGAGGGTAATATAATCTTCAGGTAACTTCTAGTGTACCCTAAAATAACCAGTTCAGCGTGACTCACTAGGTTAACCCTGTAATTACCTAACAAGGTCCCTCTAAATCTGATTGGTTAGAGCCTAGACAGCGGCTGAGGGGGAAACGGAATGGAGTAAATGAAATGGTATCAAAGACATGGTTTTCATGTGTGTTATACTTTTCCATTCAACTCCAACTTGTTATGAGCTGTCCTCCCCTCAGCAGCCTCCACTGCTGGACAGTGACCCGAGCCTTTGATGGTTAAGTAACAGAACAGTCAGACAGAACAGCCAGTGAATGTCATTAGGGTTGGAGCGTAGACATAGATTTAGTAGAACGGGATCTGGAGCCTCTTATTGAATCCGAGCCCCCATTAGAACGGTCGTGGAGAAGAAGGCCATTGAGGTCTCCGTTGGCATTTAGCCTCGGTGACCAGGCCATTATGGTCAATTTGCACGCTGTGAAATATCTGCTGCCCCGACGTCCGGCCTAATCCTTAGCTTCCTGAGTGGGGCGATAAGCCGGCCTGGCTCGTTAGAGCCCTTTAGGCCTCCTTAACGAGGCGTTGGTGATAAAGCTGGTTCTGGAGCGTGGGGTAGCTAGGCTAACTAGCCTTTAGGTTCCAGGGGAAAGTATAGGGTGCATTCGGAAAGTATTCAGACCCCTTCTCTTTTTCCACATTTTGTTACGTTACAGCCTTATTTTAAAATAGATTACAAACATCTATAATCTCCTCAATCTATATGCAATACCTATAATGACAAAGCAAAAACAGGTTTTTGGAAATCTATATATATTGCATTTATATAAGTGTTCAGACCCCTTAACTCAGTACTTTGTTGAAGCACCTTTGGCAGTGATTACAGCCTTGAGTCTTCTTGGGTATGACGCTACAAGCTTGGCACAGCTGTATTTGTGGAGTTTCTCCCATTCTTCTCTGCAGATCCTCTCAAGCTCTGTCAGGTTGGATGGGGAGCGTTGCTGCACAGCTATTTTCAGGTCTCTCCAGAGATTTTCAAGTCCGGGCTCTGGCTGGGCCACTCAAGGACATTCAGAGACTTGTCCCGAAGCCACTCCTGCGTTGTTTTGGCTGTGCGCTTAGGGTCATTGTCCTGTTGGAAGGTGAACCTTCGTCCCCCAGTCTGAGGTCCTGAGCGTTCTGGAGCAGGTTTTCATCAATGATCTCTCTGTTTTTTTCTCAGTCTCTAGCCAAAACCCAAATAGTTTTTTTCAAAATATTAGCTAGCTGGCTAGAATGTATGCACTTTCCATAGCCTGATTGTGTCCAGACTGAGGTAAAATCCATCACAAGCACAATGCATCCCCCCCCCCCCCCCCCCCCCAAATGGTCAGCCAGATCGGATTTCAATCAGACCACAAAGCATCTAGACCCGTCTTTTCAATGCAATTTTCGTATCTGATAGCGGAAGTTGCATGTAAGTGTCAAATGTAGACAGGATCAGAAAGACTCGCAGCTGTAATCACTGCCAAAGGTTACTCTAACATGTTTTGACTCAGGGGGTTGAATAGTTAACTAATCAAGATATATTAGTGTTTTAGTTTTTATTAATATTTTTACAAATGTTAAAAATGTTCTTCCTTGTTTGACACTGTGACCTTCCACCTGCTACACACTGTGACCTTCCGCCTGCTACACATTGTGACCTTCCGCCTGCTACACATTGTGACCTTCCGCCTGCTACACACTGTGACCTTCCACCTGCTACACACTGTGACCTTCCGCCTGCTACACACTGTGACCTTCCGCCTGCTACACACTGTGACCTTCCGCCTGCTACACACTGTGACCTTCCACCTGCTACACACTGTGACCTTCCACCTGCTACACACTGTGACCTTCCGCCTGCTACACACTGTGACCTTCCGCCTGCTACACACTGTGACCTTCCGCCTGCTACACACTGTGACCTTCCACCTGCTACACACTGTGACCTTCTGCATGCTACACACTGTGACCTAACACCTGCTACACACTGTGTTGTTTTTGAGAGTGGAGAGGAGCCGAGGGGGAAATCTTTCTCATTCTGTTTTTCCTTACTGTACTGTACCATATCCATCGAGTTTTAATCTATCTCTATATCTCTATCTCTATCTCTATCTCTCTCTCTCTCTCTCTCTCTCTCTCTCTCTCTCTCTCTCTCTCTCTCTCTCTCTCTCTCTCTCTCTCTCTCTCTCTCTCTCTCTCTCTCTCTCTCTCTCTCTCTCTCTCTCTCTCTCTCTCTCTCTCTCTCTCTCTCTCTCTCTCTCTCTCTCTCTCTCTCTCTCTCTCTCTCTCTCTCTCTCTCTCTCTCTCTCTCTCTCTCTCTCTCTCTCTCGTACATATTTTAAGGGCTTTATTGGCATGGGAAACATATGTTAACATTGCCAAAGCAAGTGAGGTAGATAATAAATATTAACAGTAAACATTACACTCACAGAAGTTTCAAAAGAGTAAAGACATTTAAAATGTCATATTATATACAGTTTCCACCTCATTTTGTGGGCAGTGTGCACATAGCCTGTCAGGATTATGATCATTAGTGGGTATTGGCCTAAATCTGCTCTGCATGCATTATTTGGTGTTTTACGTTGTATACAGAGGATATTTTTGGAGAATTCTGATTTAGGACCCCAGACCTCACAACCATAAAGGGCAATAGGGTATCTAATCCAGCCAGGACCGTTCCTCTAACCAGGACACATAGGGTATCTAATCCAGCCAGGATCGTTCCTCTGGCCAGGACACATAGGGTATCTAATCCAGCCAGGATCGTTCCTCTGGCCAGGACACATAGGGTCTCTAATGCAGCCAGGACTGTTCCTCTGACCAGGACACATAGGGTATCTAATCCAGCCAGGACTGTTCCTCTGGCCAGGACACATAGGGTCTCTAATCCAGCCAGGACTGTTCCTCTGTAGATGAGACCATGGATGTGTCCCAAATTACACAATTTTTCCATAGCTGTATGGGCCCTGGTCAGAGGAACAGTCACAGACAGTCACAGACAGTCACACACAGTCACAGACAGGTTTTTCAGAAACCAACTCCCCTTGAGACAGCTTGGGAGATTGGGGAGAGTTCATATCCCAACTCCCCTTGAGACAGCCTGGGAGATTGGGGAGAGTTCATATCCCAACTCCCCTTGAGACAGCCTGGGAGATTGGGGAGAGTTCATATCCCAACTCCCCTTGAGACAGCCTGGGAGATTGGGGAGAGTTCATATCCCAACTCCCCTTGAGACAGCCTGGGAGATTGGGGAGAGTTCATATCCCAACTCCCCTTGAGACAGCCTGGGAAATTGGGGAGAGTTCATATCCCAACTCCCCTTGAGACAGCCTGGGAAATTGGGGAGAGTTCATATCCCAACTCCCCTTGAGACAGCCTGGGAGATTGGGGAGAGTTCATATCCCAACTCCCCTTGAGACAGCCTGGGAGATTGGGGAGAGTTTATATCCCAACTCCCCTTGAGACAGCCTGGGAGATTGGGGAGAGTTCATATCCCAACTCCCCTTGAGACAGCCTGGGAGATTGGGGAGAGTTCATATCCCAACTCCCCTTGAGACAGCTTGGGAGATTGGGGAGAGTTCATATCCCAACTCCCCTTGAGACAGCCTAGGAGATTGGGGAGAGTTCATATCCCAACTCCCCTTGAGACAGCTTGGGAGATTGGGGAGAGTTCATATTTCAACT
This sequence comes from Oncorhynchus clarkii lewisi, assembly GCF_045791955.1. NCBI lineage: Eukaryota > Metazoa > Chordata > Actinopteri > Salmoniformes > Salmonidae > Oncorhynchus > Oncorhynchus clarkii. The sequence continues at coordinate 5,048,936 of NC_092157.1, forward strand.
CCCCTTGAGACAGCCTGGGAGATTGGGGAGAGTTCATATCCCAACTCCCCTTGAGACAGCTTGGGAGATTGGGGAGAGTTCATATCCCAACTCCCCTTGAGACAGCCTGGGAGATTGGGGAGAGTTCATATCCCAACTCCCCTTGAGACAGCCTGGGAGATTGGGGACAGGGCAAGGGGCTAGAACCCATGCAGGGACAACTCTAGAACCCATACAGGGCTAGAACCCATACAGTGACAACTCTAGAACCCATGCAGGGCTAGAACCCATACAGGGACAACTCTAGAACCCATACAGGGACAACTCTAGAACCCATACAGGGCTAGAACCCATACAGTGACAACTCTAGAACCCATACAGGGCTAGAACCCATACAGGGACAACTTTAGAACCCATACAGGGACAACTCTAGAACCCATACAGGGACAACTCTAGAACCCATACAGGGACAACTCTAGAACCCATACAGGGACAACTCTAGAACCCATATGGTGCTAGAACCCATACAGTGACAACTCTAGAACCCATACAGGGAAAACTCTAGAACCCATACAGGGGAAACTCTAGAACCCATACAGGGACAACTCTAGAACCCATACAGGGACAACTCTAGAAAGACTAGTAGCACATCATTAAAACGCTGGTTCCTTAAGGATCGTGTTTGACAACTACCAAACAGTTCTGTTCCACTTGGGTTCAGCCGCCGTAAAGACATAGAGACGGGGCATTGAGTTTATACTGCTGGAGGGGGCGAGTTGTTGTGATGAGCGGAAGACTGAGTGGTGTGTGTGTGTGTGTGTGTGTGGAGGGGCTCTTCATCTTCAAAACACTGAACCACTTGTTATACGACAACAACACACACATCCACAACACAGCCTCTCACTCCCAGACTGTCCCAAATGGCACCCTATTCCCCTCCGTAGGGCACTACTTTGGACCAGGGTCCTGTACGTAGGAAACAGGGTGTCATTTGAGACAAACCCTAAAGTCTGCCAGGGGGGGGGGGGGGGGGGGTGGCATGTGCCAGCATAGCATGCCTGTAATCATGTGGGTTAGTTGGCTTCAGGTTTACACAGTCACACCCATTCACCTTGGGGCTCCACTAGCCTGTAGATGCCTGTGTTAATGTACAGGAACTATGAAACAGCTCCACTAGCCTGTAGATGCCTGTGTTAATGTACAGGAACTATGAAACAGCTCCACTAGCCTGTAGATGCCTGTGTTAATGTACAGGAACTATGAAACAGCTCCACCAGCCTGTAGATGCCTGTGTTAATGTACAGGAACTATGAAACAACTCCACTAGCCTGTAGATGCCTGTGTTAATGTACAGGAACTATGAAACAGCTCCACTAGCCTGTAGATGCCTGTGTTAATGTACAGGAACTATGAAACAGCTCCACTAGCCTGTAGATGCCTGTGTTAATGTACAGGAACTATGAAACAGCTCCACTAGCCTGTAGATGCCTGTGTTCATGTACAGGAACTATGAAACAGCTCCACTAGCCTGTAGATGCCTGTGTTAATGTACAGGAACTATGAAACAGCTCCACTAGCCTGTAGATGCCTGTGTTAATGTACAGGAACTATGAAACAGCTCCACTAGCCTGTAGATGCCTGTGTTAATGTACAGGAACTATGAAACAGCTCCACTAGCCTGTAGATAGATGCCTGTGTTAATGTACAGGAACTATGAAACGCTGGTGAGTTAGAAGGAGACACCTTTACTTTAAACTCTAATGAGATCCTTCTAGAAAAATAGGATTTAATCCCACATAGCACCTTATTCCCTGTATAGTGCACTATGGGTTTTGGTCAAAAGTCGTGCACTAGAAGACGTTACAGGTCTGTGAGAGCCAGAAATCTTGCTTGTTTGTAGGTGACCAAATACTTATTTTCCACCATAATTTGCAAATAAATTCATTAAAAATCCTACAATGTGATTTTCTGGATTTTCTTTCTCATTTTGTCTGTCATAGTTGAAGTGTACCTATTATGAAAATTACAGGCCTCTCTCATCTTTTTAAGTGGGAGAACTTGCACAATTGGTGGCTGACTAAATACTTTTTTGCCCCACTGTACATAGGGAATAGGGTGCCATAGGGCTCTGGTCCAAAGTAGTGCACTAGATAGGGAATAGGGTGCCATAGGGCTCTGGTCTAAAGTAGTGCACTAGATAGGCTACAGTATTCCACACTGTAAAATTGTATTGCTGGGCTTGTATTGAGCAATGTTGCAGCCATGTCACGATGACCCCAAATGATTTCTTCTGCTCCATATGGAGAGCCAATGGGGAGGCAGGAATGGAATTACAGTTTTTTTATTTATTTAACCTTTTGTTTAACTAGCCAAGTCAGTTAAGAACAAATTCTTATTTACAATGACGGCCTACCCTCGGCCAAACCCGGACGACCCTGGGCCAATTGTTCACCACCCTATAGGACTCCCAATCACGGCCGGTTGTGATATATCCTGGAATCGAACCAGGGTCTGTAGTGACGCCTCTAGCACTGAGATGCAGTGCCTTAGACAGCTGCGCCTCTTGGAAGGGAGGGAGCAATCCTCTGTTAGGACGTGGGGGAATTGCGTCATTGGTCGTTTATTTTCCCCAAACGGAGCGAGTTCCGTCACGGGTTAGCCGGGCCTCTCTTTCTCCCCTTTCCCCTCCGTCTCTCTCCCCCATCCCCCTCTCTCTCTCTCTCTTTCTCCCCTTTCTCCTCCGTCTCTCTCCCCCATCCCCACTCTCTCTCTCTCTTTCCTCTCCCCTCTGTCTCTCTCCCCCATCCCCCCTCTCTCTCTCTCTCTCTCTTTCCTCTCCCCTCCGTCTCTCTCCCCCATCCCCCCTCTCTTTCTCCCCTTTCTCCTCCGTCTCTCTCCCCCATCCCCACTCTCTCTCTCTCTTTCCTCTCCCCTCCGTCTCTCTCCCCCATCCCCCCTCTCTTTCTCCCCTTTCTCCTCCGTCTCTCTCCCCCATCCCCCCCTCTCTCTCTTAATCCCCTTTCCCCTCCGTCTCTCTCCCCATCCCCCCTCTCTCTCTCTTTCTCCCCTTTCCCCTCCGTCTCTCTCCCCATCCCCCCTCTCTCTCTCTTTCTCCCCTTTCCCCTCCGTCTCTCTCCCCCATCCCCCCTCTCTCTCTCTCTCTCTCTGTCTCCCCTTTCCCCTCCGTCTCTCTCCCCATCCCTCCTCTCTCTCTCTCTCTCTCTCTCTTTCTCCCCTTTCCCCTCCGTCTCTCTCCCCCATCCCTCCTCTCTCTCTCTTTCTCCCCTTTCCCCTCCATCTCTCTCCCCCATCCCTCCTCTCTCTCTCTTTCTCCCCTTTCCCATCCATCTCTCTCCCCATCCCCCCTCTCTCTCTCTTTCTCCCCTTTCCCCTCCGTCTCTCTCCCCCATCCCCCTCTCTCTCTCTCTCTTTCTCCCCTTTCTCCTCCGTCTCTCTCCCCCATCCCCACTCTCTCTCTCTCTTTCCTCTCCCCTCTGTCTCTCTCCCCCATCCCCCCTCTCTCTCTCTCTCTCTCTTTCCTCTCCCCTCCGTCTCTCTCCCCCATCCCCCCTCTCTTTCTCCCCTTTCTCCTCCGTCTCTCTCCCCCATCCCCACTCTCTCTCTCTCTTTCCTCTCCCCTCCGTCTCTCTCCCCCATCCCCCCTCTCTTTCTCCCCTTTCTCCTCCGTCTTTCTCCCCCATCCCCCCCTCTCTCTCTTAATCCCCTTTCCCCTCCGTCTCTCTCCCCCATCCCCCCTCTCTCTCTCTTTCTCCCCTTTCCCCTCCGTCTCTCTCCCCATCCCCCCTCTCTCTCTCTTTCTCCCCTTTCCCCTCCGTCTCTCTCCCCCATCCCCCCTCTCTCTCTCTCTCTCTCTCTGTCTCCCCTTTCCCCTCCGTCTCTCTCCCCATCCCTCCTCTCTCTCTCTCTCTCTCTCTCTTTCTCCCCTTTCCCCTCCGTCTCTCTCCCCCATCCCTCCTCTCTCTCTCTTTCTCCCCTTTCCCCTCCATCTCTCTCCCCCATCCCTCCTCTCTCTCTCTTTCTCCCCTTTCCCATCCATCTCTCTCCCCATCCCCCCTCTCTCTCTCTTTCTCCCCTTTCCCCTCCGTCTCTCTCCCCCATCTCTCCTCTCTCTCTCTCTCTCTCTCTCTCTCTCTCTCTCTCCCCCATCTCTCCTCTCTCTCTCTCTCTCTCTCTCTCTCTCTCTCTTTCTCCCCTTTCCCCTCCGTCTCTCTCCCCCACCCCCCCCCCTCTCTCTCTTTCCTCTCCCCTCCGTCTCTCTCCCCCATCCCCCCTCTCTCTCTTTCTCCCCTTTCTCCTCTGTCTCTCTCCCCCATCCCCCATCCCCCCTCTCTCTCTCTTTCTCCCCTTTCCCCTCCTGCGCCTCTTGGAAGGGAGGGAGCAATCCTCTGTTAGGACGTGGGGGAATTGCGTCATTGGTCGTTTATTTTCCCCAAACGGAGCGAGTTCCGTCACGGGTTAGCCGGGCCTCTCTTTCTCCCCTTTCCCCTCCGTCTCTCTCCCCCATCCCCCTCTCTCTCTCTCTCTTTCTCCCCTTTCTCCTCCGTCTCTCTCCCCCATCCCCACTCTCTCTCTCTCTTTCCTCTCCCCTCTGTCTCTCTCCCCCATCCCCCCTCTCTCTCTCTCTCTCTCTTTCCTCTCCCCTCCGTCTCTCTCCCCCATCCCCCCTCTCTTTCTCCCCTTTCTCCTCCGTCTCTCTCCCCCATCCCCACTCTCTCTCTCTCTTTCCTCTCCCCTCTGTCTCTCTCCACCATCCCCCCTCTCTCTCTCTCTCTCTCTTTCCTCTCCCCTCTGTCTCTCTCCCCCATCCCCCTCTCTCTCTCTCTCTCTTTCCTCTCCCCTCCGTCTCTCTCCCCCATCCCCCCTCTCTTTCTCCCCTTTCTCCTCCGTCTCTCTCCCCCATCCCCCCCTCTCTCTCTTAATCCCCTTTCCCCTCCGTCTCTCTCCCCCATCCCCCCTCTCTCTCTCTTTCTCCCCTTTCCCCTCCGTCTCTCTCCCCATCCCCCCTCTCTCTCTCTTTCTCCCCTTTCCCCTCCGTCTCTCTCCCCATCCCTCCTCTCTCTCTCTCTCTCTCTCTCTTTCTCCCCTTTCCCCTCCGTCTCTCTCCCCCATCCCTCCTCTCTCTCTCTTTCTCCCCTTTCCCCTCCATCTCTCTCCCCCATCCCTCCTCTCTCTCTCTTTCTCCCCTTTCCCCTCCATCTCTCTCCCCATCCCCCCTCTCTCTCTCTTTCTCCCCTTTCCCCTCCGTCTCTCTCCCCCATCTCTCCTCTCTCTCTCTCTCTCTCTCTCTCTCTCTCTCCCCCCATCTCTCCTCTCTCTCTCTCTCTCTCTCTCTTTCTCCCCTTTCCCCTCCGTCTCTCTCCCCCACCCCCCCCTCTCTCTCTTTCCTCTCCCCTCCGTCTCTCTCCCCCATCCCCCCTCTCTCTCTTTCTCCCCTTTCTCCTCTGTCTCTCTCCCCCATCCCCCCTCTCTCTCTCTTTCTCCCCTTTCCCCTCCGTCTCTCTCCCCCATCCCCCCTCTCTCTCTCTCTCTCCCCTTTCCCCTCCGTCTCTCTCCCCCATCCCTCCTCTCTCTCTCTCTCTCTCTCTCTCTCTCTCTCTCTCTCTCTCTCTCTCCCCCACTCCCCTTTCCCCTCCGTCTCTCTCCCCCATCCCCCTCTCTCTCTGTCTCTCTCCCCCATCCCTCCCCCTCTCTCTCTATTTCCTCTCCCCTCTGTCTCTCTCCCCCATCCCCCCTCTCTCTCTCTCTCTTTCCTCTCCCCTTCTTCTCTCTCCCCCATCCCCCCTCTCTCTCTCTCTCTTTCCTCTCCCCTCCGTCTCTCTCCCCCATCCCCCCTCTCTCTCTCCTCTCCCCTCCGTCTCTCTCCCCCATCCCCCCTCTCTCTCTATTTTTCCTCTCCCCTCCGTCTCTCTCCCCCATCCCCCCTCTCTCTCTCTCTCTCTTTCTCCCCTTTCCCCTCCGTCTCTCTCCCCCATCCCCCCTCTCTCTCTCTCTCTCTCTCTCCCCCCTTTCAGCTCCGTCTCTCTCCCCCATCCCCCTCTCTCTCTCTCTTTCCTCTCCCCTCCGTCTCTCTCCCCCATCCCCCCTCTCTCTCTCTCTCTCTCTCTCTCTTCTCCCCTCCGTCTCTCTCCCCCATCCCTCCCCCTCTCTCTCTCTTTCCTCTCCCCTCTGTCTCTCTCCCCCACCCCCCCTCTCTCTCTCTCTCTTTCCTCTCCCCTCCTTCTCTCTCCCCCATCCCCCCTCTCTCTCTCTCTCTCTTTCCTCTCCCCTCCGTCTCTCTCCCCCATCCCCCCTCTCTCTCTCCTCTCCCCTCCGTCTCTCTCCCCCATCCCCCCTCTCTCTCGCTCTCTTTCCTCTCCCCTCCTTCTCTCTCCCCCATCCCCCCTCTCTCTCTCTCTCTTTCCTCTCCCCTCCGTCTCTCTCCCCCATCCCCCCTCTCTCTCTCTCTCTCTTTCCTCTCCCCTCCGTCTCTCTCCCCCATCCCCCCTCTCTCTCTCTCTCTCTCTCTTTCCTCTCCCCTCCGTCTCTCTCCCCCATCCCCCCTCCTCTCTCTCTCTCTTTCCTCTCCCTTCCGTCTCTCTCCCCCACCCCCCCCTCTCTCTCTTTCCTCTCCCCTCCGTCTCTCTCCCCCATCCCCCCTCTCTCTCTCTCTTTCTTCTCCCCTCCGTCTCTCTCCCCCATCCCCCCTCTCTCTCTCTTTCCTCTCCCCTCCGTCTCTCTCCCCCATCCCCCCTCTCTCTCTCTCTCTTTCCTCTCCCCTCCTTCTCTCTCCCCCACCCCCCCTCTCTCTCTCTCTCTTTCCTCTCCCCTCCGTCTCTCTCCCCCATCCCCCCTCTCTCTCTGTCAACACAGGGCCCTCCACTAACACATTGTCTCTGTCAACACATGGCCCTCCACTAACACATTGTCTCTGTCAACACACGGCCCGTCATCACTAACACATTGTCTCTGTCAACACAGGGCCCTCCACTAACACATTGTCTCTGTCAACACACAGCCCTCCATTAACACATTGTTTTCTGACCACAACTGGATGGACCCTGAAAGATTCACTGTGGGAATAAATATCATCGACTGACAAAAAACTCCTGGGAAAATTCAAGTCTTAATGCAAATGAAGGCATCAAGTTGTTTCATAGAGGAAACTCTCACTCATCCATTTGTTATGATGCATTCTGAAGCAACGTGACTTTTCTGACTTGTCTGATAATCAGTGAATACGATGTTGTTTCACTGAATCTCTGTCTGTACAGCTGGTTCATTCTCTGGCTATTAGAGGAGGTGTACAGCTCATCACTGAATAGAAACATTGTAGGCTTTTTATTTTGCTCAATCGCCTAGGCAACTCAAAGCCAGCTGAGGTTGTGAGATATGAACAGGAGACTGACATGCTTTAGAAAATACAGATTGCTATTATGTTCTATCAGTATCATGGTGAAGATGGTCTCAATTAAAGACCATACGCCTGCTCCCTAACAATGTGGAGTGATGGAAAGACCCTACGCCTGCTCCCTAACAACGTGGAGTGATGGAAAGACCCTACGCCTGCTCCCTAACAACGTGGAGTGATGGAAAGACCCTATGCCTGCTCCCTAACAACGTGGAGTGATGGAAAGACCCTACGCCTTCTCCCTAACAACGTGGAGTGATGGAAAGACCCTACGCCTGCTCCCTAACAACGTGGAGTGATGGACAGACCCTACGCCTGCTCCCTAACAACGTGGAGTGATGGAAAGACCCTACGCCTGCTCCCTAACAACGTGGAGTGATGGAAAGACCCTACGCCTGCTCCCTAACAACGTGGAGTGATGGAAAGACCCTACGCCTGCTCCCTAACAACGTGGAGTGATGGAAAGACCCTACGCCTGCTCCCTAACAACGTGGAGTGATGGAAAGACCCTACGCCTGCTCCCTAACAACGTGGAGTGATGGACAGACCCTACGCCTGCTCCCTAACAACGTGGAGTGATGGACAGACCCTACGCCTGCTCCCTAACAATGTGGAGTGATGGAAAGACCCTACGCCTGCTCCCTAACAACGTGGAGTGATGGAAAGACCCTACGCCTGCTCCCTAACAACGTGGAGTGATGGAAAGACCCTACGCCTGCTCCCTAACAACGTGGAGTGATGGAAAGACCCTACGCCTGCTCCCTAACAACGTGGAGTGATGGAAAGACCCTATGCCTGCTCCCTAACAACGTGGAGTGATGGAAAGACCCTATGCCTGCTTCCTAACAACGTGGAGTGATGGAAAGACCCTACGCCTGCTCCCTAACAACGTGGAGTGATGGAAAGACCCTACGCCTGCTCCCTAACAACGTGGAGTGAGGGAAAGAAAGCGCTGACATCAAAACATCACGGCCTTGCCTTGGGCTCTGTTTCAAAATATGTTTTTGTATAACAGCAATTCCACATGTTGCTGTGACCTTAAGTTATAAACAAACATTATTTGTGTTCTTGTTATTTCATTATATACTATAAAATGTGTTGACTAGGATCAGAGTAGCCCACGTGTGTCTTACCTGTTTTACTGAACTAAAGTATCTATTGATTTCATTAGCATGATGCAGCCATGTAGCATATATAGCATATGTCACATCCTTCAACTCAAAATATTCCATTCTGTTCTTTTGAAAATACACTTTTATTTAGTCTTATACTTTTTCTTAGGATCTGGCTAAAATGGATTAAAACTAGTTTCTTTGTCACGGTTCATATTCAATGAGAGTCATCCGCCCACGACTCTGTCTCACGTCTCTATAGAAAAGGCTTATCATCCAGGCGAGAATGTGGTAAAGATGAGACTGTATGAGTTGGATCCTGAAAAACATCCCTGAAGGCAATCAGATTGAAGACAAGAGGTTAAGGAACATAAATACAACACCTTTCCACTGATTCTCCTCCTCTTTGTCCTGCTACGGAGGGAGGGAGGGGGGGAGGGAGGGAGGGAGGGGGGAGGGAGGTAGGGGAGGTAGGGAGGGAGGGAGGGGGGAGAGGGGGAGGGAGAGAGGGAGGGAGGTAGGGAGGGAGGGAGGTAGGGGGGGAGGGGGGGAGGTAGGGGGGGATGGGGGGAGGGAGGGGGGGAGAGGTAGAGAGAGGTAGAGAGGTAGGGAGAGGTAGAGAGAGGTAGAGAGGTAGGGAGAGGTAGAGAGAGGGAGGGAGGGAGGTAGGGAGAGGTAGAGAGAGGTATAGAGAGGGAGGGAGGGAGGTAGGGAGAGGTAGAGAGAGGTAGAGAGAGGTAGAGAGAGGGAGGGAGGGAGGTAGAGAGAGGGAGGGGGGGAGGGAGGGGGGAGGGAGGGAGAGGAGGGAGGGAGGGAGGGAGGGGGGGAGAGAGGGGGGGGGAGGGAGGGAGGGAGGGGGGGGGGGGGGGAGGGAGGGAGGGAGGGAGGGAGAGGTAGGGAGAGGTAGAGAGAGGGAGGGAGAGGTAGAGAGAGGTAGAGAGAGGGAGGGAGGGAGGTAGGGAGAGGTAGAGAGAGGTAGAGAGAGGTAGGGAGCGGTAGAGAGGGAGGGAGGTAGAGAGAGGTAGAGAGAGGTATAGAGAGGGAGGGAGGGAGGTAGAGAGAGGTTGAGAGAGGTAGAGAGGTAGGGAGAGGTAGAGAGAGGTAGAGAGAGGGAGGGAGGGAGGTAGGGAGAGGTAGAGAGAGGTAGAGAGAGGTATAGAGAGGGAGGGAGGGAGGTAGAGAGAGGTAGGGAGAGGTAGAGAGAGGTAGAGAGAGGTAGAGAGGTAGGGAGAGGTAGAGAGAGGTAGAGAGAGGGAGGGAGGGAGGTAGGGAGAGGTATAGAGAGGGAGGGAGGGAGGTAGAGAGAGGTAGAGAGAGGTAGGGAGAGGTAGAGAGAGGTAGAGGGAGGGAGGTAGGGAGAGGTAGAGAGAGGTATAGAGAGGGAGGGAGGGAGGTAGGGAGAGGTAGGGAGAGGTAGAGAGAGGGATGGAGGGAGGTAGGGAGAGGTAGAGAGAGGTATAGAGAGGGAGGGAGGGAGGTAGGGAGAGGTAGAGAGAGGTAGGGAGAGGTAGGAGAGGGAGGGAGGGAGGTAGGGAGAGGTAGAGAGAGGTAGGGAGAGGTAGGGAGAGGTAGAGAGGGAGGTAGGGAGAGGTAGAGAGAGGTAGAGAGAGGTAGGGAGGTAGAGAGAGGTAGAGAGAGGTATAGAGAGGTAGAGGTAGAGAGAGGTATAGAGAGGGAGGGAGGGAGGTAGGGAGAGGTAGAGAGAGGTAGAGAGAGGGAGGGAGGGAGGTAGGGAGGGAGGGAGGTAGGGAGAGGTAGAGAGAGGTAGGGAGAGGTAGAGAGAGGGAGGGAGAGGTAGAGAGAGGGAGGGAGAGGTAGAGAGAGGTAGAGAGGTAGAGAGAGGTAGAGAGAGGTAGAGAGAGGTAGGGAGGTAGAGAGAGGTATAGAGAGGTAGAGAGAGGTAGAGAGAGGTAGGGAGGTAGAGAGAGGTAGAGAGAGGTAGGGAGAGGTATAGAGAGGGAGGGAGGGAGGTAGAGAGAGGTTGAGAGAGGTAGAGAGGTAGGGAGAGGTAGAGAGAGGTAGAGAGAGGGAGGGAGGGAGGTAGGGAGAGGTAGAGAGAGGTAGAGAGAGGTATAGAGAGGGAGGGAGGGAGGGAGGTAGAGAGAGGTAGGGAGAGGTAGAGAGAGGTAGAGAGGTAGGGAGAGGTAGAGAGAGGTAGAGAGAGGGAGGGAGGGAGGTAGGGAGAGGTATAGAGAGGGAGGGAGGGAGGTAGAGAGAGGTAGAGAGAGGTAGAGAGAGGTAGAGAGGTAGGGAGAGGTAGAGAGAGGTAGAGGGAGGGAGGTAGGGAGAGGTAGAGAGAGGTATAGAGAGGGAGGGAGGGAGGTAGGGAGAGGTAGAGAGAGGTATAGAGAGGGATGGAGGGAGGTAGGGAGAGGTAGAGAGAGGTATAGAGATGGAGGGAGGGAGGTAGGGAGAGGTAGAGAGAGGTAGAGAGAGGTAGGGAGAGGTAGAGAGAGGGAGGGAGGGAGGTAGGGAGAGGTAGGGAGAGGTAGAGAGAGGTAGAGAGAGGTAGGGAGGTAGAGAGAGGTAGAGAGAGGTATAGAGAGGTAGAGGTAGAGAGAGGTATAGAGAGGGAGGGAGGGAGGTAGGGAGAGGTAGAGAGAGGTAGAGAGAGGTAGAGAGAGGGAGGGAGGGAGGTAGGGAGAGGTAGAGAGAGGTAGGGAGAGGTAGAGAGAGGGAGGGAGAGGTAGAGAGAGGGAGGGAGAGGTAGAGAGAGGTAGGGAGGTAGAGAGAGGTAGAGAGAGGTAGAGAGGTAGAGAGAGGTAGAGAGAGGTAGGGAGGTAGGGAGAGGTATAGAGAGGTAGAGAGAGGTAGGGAGGTAGAGAGAGGTAGAGAGGTAGAGAGAGGTAGGGAGAGGTAGGGAGGTAGAGAGAGGTAGGGAGGTAGAGAGAGGTATAGAGAGGCAGAGAGAGGTAGAGAGAGGTAGGGAGGTAGAGAGAGGTATAGAGAGGTAGAGAGAGGTAGAGAGAGGTAGGGAGGTAGAGAGAGGTATAGAGAGGTAGAGAGAGGTAGAGAGAGGTAGGGAGGTAGAGAGAGGTAGAGAGAGGTATAGAGAGGTAGAGAGAGGTAGAGAGAGGTAGGGAGGTAGAGAGAGGTAGAGAGAGGTATAGAGAGGTAGAGAGAGGTAGGGAGGTAGAGAGAGGTAGAGAGGGGTAGAGAGAGGTAGGGAGGTAGAGAGAGGTAGAGAGAGGTAGAGAGAGGTAGGGAGGTAGAGAGAGGTAGAGAGAGGTAGGGAGGTAGAGAGAGGTAGAGAGTGGTAGAGAGAGGTAGGGAGGTAGAGAGAGGTAGAGAGAGGTAGAGAGAGGTAGGGAGAGGTAGGGAGAGGTAGGGAGGTAGAGAGAGGTAGAGAGAGGTAGAGAGAGGTAGGGAGGTAGAGAGAGGTAGGGAGGTAGAGAGAGGTAGAGAGAGGTAGAGAGAGGTAGGGAGGTAGAGAGAGGTAGGGAGGTAGAGAGAGGTAGAGAGAGGTAGAGAGAGGTATAGAGAGGTAGGGAGAGGTAGAGAGAGGTAGAGAGAGGTAGGGAGGTAGAGAGAGGTAGAGAGAGGTAGAGAGAGGTAGGGAGGTAGAGAGAGGTAGAGAGAGGTAGAGAGAGGTAGAGAGAGGTATAGAGAGGTAGAGAGAGGTATAGAGAGGGAGGGAGGGAGGGAGGTAGGGAGAGGTAGAGAGAGAGGTAGGTAGGTAGGTAGGGAGGGAGGGAGGGAGGGAGGGAGGGAGGGAGGGAGGGAGGGAGAGAGAGAGAAGGAGAGAGAGAGGGAGAGAGTGAGTGAGTGAGTGATGGAGACACCCAGGGTGCATCTCACAGGTTTATTGTCTGTGTCCTAAGCTGGCTATGTTTCTAACGGCTCTCCCTCTGGCTTTAGTTAACCAGATTAACTTTGAAGACAGCATGGTACATCTCAATAGTCTTGAGTGGCTTCCTCTCCTTCCCCTTCACTCTTCTCCTTCCTCTTCACTCTTCTCCTTCCTCTTCACTCTTCTCCTTCCTCTTCACTCTTCTCCTTCACTCTTCACTCTTCTCCTTCCTCTTCACTGACCTGATATTGAAAGTAACATATTACCTTGTCTGTTCATCAGTTGGCAGTGGTGATGAAGGAAAGGAGACAACCCTATTCTCTAGATACTACACCACTTTGGACTCCTGTAGCTACAGACTGGATGACTGATGACTCCTGTAACTACAGACTGGATGTAAGGATGACTGATGGGTCCTGTAACTACAGACTGGATGTAAGGATGACTGATGGGTCCTGTAACTACAGACTGGATGTAAGGATGACTGATGGGTCCTGTAACTACAGACTGGGTGACTGATGACTCCTGTAGCTACAGACAGGATGTAAGGATGACTGATGACTCCTGTAGCTACAGACTGGATGTAAGGATGACTGATGGGTCCTGTAACTACAGACTGGATGACTGATGACTCCTGTAACTACAGACTGGATGTAAGGATGACTGATGGGTCCTGTAACTACAGACTGGATGACTGATGACTCCTGTAACTACAGACAGGATGTAAGGATGACTGATGGGTCCTGTAACTACAGACTGGATGACTGATGACTCCTGTAACTACAGACAGGATGTAAGGATGACTGATGACTCCTGTAACTACAGACTGGATGACTGATGACTCCTGTAACTACAGACAGGATGTAAGGATGACTGATGACTCCTGTAGCTACAGACTGGATGTAAGGATGACTGATGGGTCCTGTAACTACAGACTGGATGACTGATGACTCCTGTAACTACAGACTGGATGTAAGGATGACTGATGGGTCCTGTAACTACAGACTGGATGACTGATGACTCCTGTAACTACAGACAGGATGTAAGAATGACTGATGACTCCTGTAACTACAGACTGGATGACTGATGACTCCTGTAACTACAGACAGGATGTAAGGATGACTGATGACTCCTGTAACTACAGACTGGATGACTGATGACTCCTGTAACTACAGACTGGATGTAAGGATGACTGATGACTCCTGTAACTACAGACTGGATGTAAGGATGACTGATGAGTCCTGTAACTACAGACTGGATGTAAGGATGACTGATGGGTCCTGTAACTACAGACTGGGTGACTGATGACTCCTGTAGCTACAGACAGGATGTAAGGATGACTGATGACTCCTGTAGCTACAGACTGGATGTAAGATGACTCCTGTAACTACAGACAGGATGGGTCCTGTAACTACAGACTGGATGACTGATGACTCCTGTAACTACAGACTGGATGTAAGGATGACTGATGGTAACTACATACTGTCCTGTAACTACAGACTGGATGTAAGGATGACTGATGACTCCTGTAACTACAGACTGGATGTAAGGATGACTGATGACTCCTGCAACTACAGACTGGATGTAAGGATGACTGATGACTCCTTTAGCTACAGACTGGATGACTGATGACTCCCGTAACTACAGACTGGATTTAAGGATGACTGATGACTCCTGTAACTACAGACTGGATGTAAGGTTGACTGATGACTCCTGTAGCTACAGACTGGATGTAAGGATGACTGTAGCTACAGACTGGATAACTGATGACTCCTGTAACTACAGACTGGATGTAAGGATGACTGATGACTCCTGTAGCTACAGACTGGATGTAAGGATGACAGACTACAGACTGGATGACTATGACTCCTGTAGCTACAGACAGGATGTAAGGATGACTGATGACTCCTGTAGCTACAGACTGGATGTAAGGATGACTGATGGGTCCTGTAACTACAGACTGGATGACTGATGACTCCTGTAACTACAGACTGGATGTAAGGATGACTGATGGGTCCTGTAACTACAGACTGGATGACTGATGACTCCTGTAACTACAGACAGGATGTAAGGATGACTGATGACTCCTGTAACTACAGACTGGATGACTGATGACTCCTGTAACTACAGACTGGATGTAAGGATGACTGATGACTCCTGTAACTACAGACTGGATGTAAGGATGACTGATGAGTCCTGTAACTACAGACTGGATAACTGATGACTCCTGTAACTACAGACAGGATGTAAGGATGACTGATGACTCCTGTAACTACAGACTGGATGACTGATGACTCCTGTAACTACAGACTGGATGTAAGGATGACTGATGACTCCTGTAACTACATACTGGATGTAAGGATGACTGATGACTCCTGTAACTACAGACTGGATGTAAGGATGACTGATGACTCCTGTAACTACAGACTGGATGTAAGGATGACTGATGACTCCTGCAACTACAGACTGGATGTAAGGATGACTGATGACTCCTTTAGCTACAGACTGGATGACTGATGACTCCCGTAACTACAGACTGGATTTAAGGATGACTGATGACTCCTGTAACTACAGACTGGATGTAAGGTTGACTGATGACTCCTGTAGCTACAGACTGGATGTAAGGATGACTAATAATTCCTGTAGCTACAGACTGGATAACTGATGACTCCTGTAACTACAGACTGGATGTAAGGATGACTGATGACTCCTGTAGCTACAGACTGGATGTAAGGATGACTGATGACTCCTGTAACTATAGACTGGATGTAAGGATGACTGATGACTCCTGTAACTACAGACTGGATGTAAGGTTGACTGATGACTCCTGTAACTACATACTGGATGTAAGGATGACTGATGACTCCTGTAACTACAGACTGGATGTAAGGATGACTGATGACTCCTTTAGCTACAGACTGGATGACTGATGACTCCTGTAACTACAGACTGGATGTAAGGATGACTGATGACTCCTGTAACTACAGACTGGATGTAAGGTTGACTGATGACTCCTGTAACTACAGACTGGATGTAAGGATGACTGATGACTCCTGTAACTACAGACTGGATGACTGATGACTCCTGTAACTACAGACTCGATGTACGGATGACTGATGACTCCTGTAACTACAGACTGGATGTAAGGATGACTGATGACTCCTGTAACAAAAGAATTGTTGACTGATGACTCCTGTAGCTACAGACAGGATGTAAGGATGACTGATGGGTCCTGTAACTACAGACTGGATGACTGATGACTCCTGTAACTACAGACTGGATGTAACTATGACTGATGGGTCCTGTAACTACAGACTGGATGACTGATGACTCCTGTAACTACAGACAGGATGTAAGGATGACTGATGGGTCCTGTAACTACAGACTGGATGACTGATGACTCCTGTAACTACAGACAGGATGTAAGGATGACTGATGACTCCTGTAACTACAGACTGGATGACTGATGACTCCTGTAACTACAGACAGGATGTAAGGATGACTGATGACTCCTGTAACTACAGACTGGATGACTGATGACTCCTGTAACTACAGACTGGATGTAAGGATGACTGATGACTCCTGTAACTACAGACTGGATGTAAGGATGACTGATGAGTCCTGTAACTACAGACTGGATAACTGATGACTCCTGTAACTACAGACAGGATGTAAGGATGACTGATGGCTCCTGTAACTACAGACTGGATGACTGATGACTCCTGTAACTACAGACTGGATGTAAGGATGACTGATGACTCCTGTAACTACATACTGGATGTAAGGATGACTGATGACTCCTGTAACTACAGACTGGATGTAAGGATAACTGATGACTCCTGCAACTACAGACTGGATGTAAGGATGACTGATGACTCCTTTAGCTACAGACTGGATGACTGATGACTCCCGTAACTACAGACTGGATGTAAGGATGACTGATGACTCCTGTAACTACAGACTGGATGTAAGGTTGACTGATGACTCCTGTAGCTACAGACTGGATGTAAGGATGACTAATAATTCCTGTAGCTACAGACTGGATAACTGATGACTCCTGTAACTACAGACTGGATGTAAGGATGACTGATGACTCCTGTAGCTACAGACTATAGACTGGATGTAAGGATGTAAGGATGACTGATGACTCCTGTAACTACAGACTGGATGTAAGGTTGACTGATGACTCCTGTAACTACATACTGGATGTAAGGATGACATATGACTCCTGTAACTACAGACTGGATGTAAGGATGACTGATGACTCCTTTAGCTACAGACTGGATGACTGATGACTCCTGTAACTACAGACTGGATGTAAGGATGACTGATGACTCCTGTAACTACAGACTGGATGTAAGGTTGACTGATGACTCCTGTAACTACAGACTGGATGTAAGGATGACTGATGACTCCTGTAACTACAGACTGGATGACTGATGACTCCTGTAACTACAGACTCGATGTAAGGATGACTGATGACTCCTGTAACTACAGACTCGATGTAAGGATGACTGATGACTCCTGTAACAAAAGAGTGGTTGACTGATGACTCCTGTAGCTACAGACAGGATGTAAGGATGACTGATGACTCCTGTAACTACAGACTGGATGACTGATGACTCCTGTAACTACAGACTGGATGTAAGGATGACTGATGGGTCCTGTAACTACAGACTGGATGACTGATGACTCCTGTAACTACAGACAGGATGTAAGGATGACTGATGGGTCCTGTAACTACAGACTGGATGACTGATGACTCCTGTAACTACAGTCAGGATGTAAGGATGACTGATGACTCCTGTAACTACAAACTGGATGACTGATGACTCCTGTAACTACAGACAGGATGTAAGGATGACTGATGACTCCTGTAACTACAGACTGGATGACTGATGACTCCTGTAACTACAGACTGGATGTAAGGATGACTGATGACTCCTGTAACTACAGACTGGATGTAAGGATGACTGATGAGTCCTGTAACTACAGACTGGATAACTGATGACTCCTGTAACTACAGACAGGATGTAAGGATGACTGATGACTCCTGTAACTACAGACTGGATGACTGATGACTCCTGTAACTACAGACTGGATGTAAGGATGACTGATGACTCCTGTAACTACATACTGGATGTAAGGATGACTGATGACTCCTGTAACTACAGACTGGATGTAAGGATGACTGATGACTCCTGTAACTACAGACTGGATGTAAGGATGACTGATGACTCCTGCAACTACAGACTGGATGTAAGGATGACTGATGACTCCTTTAGCTACAGACTGGATGACTGATGACTCCCGTAACTACAGACTGGATGTAAGGATGACTGATGACTCCTGTAACTACAGACTGGATGTAAGGTTGACTGATGACTCCTGTAGCTACAGACTGGATGTAAGGATGACTAATAATTCCTGTAGCTACAGACTGGATAACTGATGACTCCTGTAACTACAGACTGGATGTAAGGATGACTGATGACTCCTGTAGCTACAGACTGGATGTAAGGATGACTGATGACTCCTGTAACTATAGACTGGATGTAAGGATGACTGATGACTCCTGTAACTACAGACTGGATGTAAGGTTGACTGATGACTCCTGTAACTACATACTGGATGTAAGGATGACTAATAATTCCTGTAGCTACAGACTGGATAACTGATGACTCCTGTAACTACAGACTGGATGTAAGGATGACTGATGACTCCTGTAGCTACAGACTGGATGTAAGGATGACTGATGACTCCTGTAACTATAGACTGGATGTAAGGATGACTGATGACTCCTGTAACTACAGACTGGATGTAAGGATGACTGATGACTCCTTTAGCTACAGACTGGATGACTGATGACTCCTGTAACTACAGACTGGATGTAAGGATGACTGATGACTCCTGTAACTACAGACTGGATGTAAGGTTGACTGATGACTCCTGTAACTACAGACTGGATGTAAGGATGACTGATGACTCCTGTAACTACAGACTGGATGACTGATGACTCCTGTAACTACAGACTCGATGTAAGGATGACTGATGACTCCTGTAACTACAGACTGGATGTAAGGATGACTGATGACTCCTGTAACAACAGACTGGATGACTGATGACTCCTGTAACTACAGACTGGATGTAAGGATGACTGATGACTCCTGTAACTACAGACTGGATGTAAGGATGACTGATGACTCCTGTAACTACAGACTGGATGTAAGGATGACTGATGACTCCTGTAACTACAGACTGGATGTAAGGATGACTGATGACTCCTGTAACTACAGACTGGATGTAAGGATGACTGATGACTACTGTAACTACAGACTGGATGTAAGGATGACTGATGACTCCTATAACTACAGACTGGATGTAAGGATGACTCCTGTTTCTTCCAGCTGATACTGCCACTCGTCCACTTCTCTCTATTGATCCTCGATCCCTAGATCCATGATATTATTGACATTGTTATGGTAAGGTTATATATATGAGAGAGAGAGAGTATTGAGAAAACGCCAGAAGGTTACACACTTTTGACAGGTCGTCACTACACAGAGGCATGTTGTCCCTCAGAGTTCTTGTAAATATTACCAGCCACCTAGCAATTTTGTGAAGTTTTGCTTTAGCCCAGATAGGTCGTTTCAGGCAGTCAAGTTAGAAGAGCTAGCTTGTCTTAACTATCTCGGCCGGCATGGTTAGTCGACTTTAGAAAAGCAAGCAATTACTAAATGTACCGAATTAAACTCACATTTCTTTAAATCTTTAACCCAGATTTGAGCAGAGTTGCAGTATATTTAGTTTCTTAAAAAGAAATAACCTCCAGGTTGGAGGATACAGACGGCTCCAGAAGTATGCTAAGATCTGCAGAAAAAAAAAATTATCATCATCAAATTAAGCATAATGATTATTATAGATTCCAGGAAATCCTCACATCCTTTTCCCCCTCAGATTTTGGGGGGGGTGTTTGATGCCCCTGATTACAAATGTTCTTGGACCCTCGACAGCAAGCAGCACCGTTGGGAGTCTTTAACTCTGCTCTTCTTGGGGGGGTCATCTTGAAAAAGCCCTAAAAAATAAAATAACACCCAGAAAGCCTGTTCCAAGGAGGATGATTCCAGTCAATTTGGGACATTTTATTCAAAACTGAACACTTATTTTTTAAATATATTTTTTTAATAATGATTTCAATCAATTTCCAAAGTTGACTGCGGGGTCGTTGTTCCATTTCATGACACCCGCCACATAATCATTTATGTAGATAGAAACAGATCAAACTAGCATTCCAGAAACATTTATTTTGTTGAAATATAATTTGATCTCTTGATAAAATAAAGTTCAAATGAATGTTACGTGTTTCTATCTACGTAACAATCTGACATGTTGGGTGTTAAAATCCTCTTTCTTGTGATGTTTGAGGTGGAACGACCCTGCTGGGAGATTTAATCTGACTCCAACTGTCCCCAAGTCCAACCCTCCTGTCAGTGTGAGGCCGGGTAGCTGAGTGATTCAGGCTCCGTGTCAGTCCTGGCAGCTGTGCCGGTGTTTGTGTGTGTGGTTGAGATTACACCAGGTGTTAAACACACCGTGTCCCAGCCAAGTGGAGGAGTGGAGCTCAGCCCTGGAGAACTACCACGTCTAGGTTCTGTCCTTACAACCTGGACAAGTAGCCGAGCTCTATATTATATATTATACTCTATATTATTTCACACGTTTCATATAGCCAGCCTCCCTTCACAGCCCACCACGCTCTCTCTCTCTGTCTCTCTCTCTCTCTCTGTCTCTCTCTCTCTCTCTCTCTCTCTCTCTCTCTCTCTCTCTCTGTCTCTCTCTCTCTCTCTCTCTCTCTCTCTCTCTCTCTCTCTCTCTCTCTCTCTCTCTCTCTCTCTCTGTCTCTGTCTCTGTCTCTCTCTCAAAGTATTAACTTAAGGGGGCTGAATAATTTTGCACGCCCAATTTTTCAGTTTTTGATTTGTTAAAAAAGTTTGAAATATCCAATAAATGTCGTTCCACTTCATGATTGTGTCCCACTTGTTGTTGATTCTTCACAAAAAAATACAGTTTTATATCTTTATGTTTGAAGCCTGAAATGTGGCAAAAGGTCGCAAAGTGTGTGTGTGTGTGTGTGTGTGTGTGTGTGTGTGTGTGTGTGTGTGTGTGTGTGTGTGTGTGTGTGTGTGTGTGTGTGTGTGTGTGTGTGTGTGTGTGTGTGTGTGTGTGTGTGTGTGTGTGTGTGTGTGTGTGTGTGTGTGTGTGTGTGTGTGTGTGCTATGAAAGGTCTTTAGAGGTGAAGTCTCCCAGGCTAATAAACACCATCACAACTATATTAATCTGTAGGAACAGGCTACATGACACGCTCTGTACTCTGGGTTAAAATGTGGTGCTTCGGTTGAATTCATTTCTCATTTCCAGCCCACTGCCCAAGACGTTTGTCTCAGTGTCACTGTTGTACTGTCCAATGACACGACTACTATATAAGATAGGATCAACTCTGAGCCTATAGATAATGGAGTCGATGACATGACGCCCTGCTGTTTATAGAAGCTCTGTGACAGAGCAGAGATGACATTACGCCCTGCTGTTTATAGAAGCCCTGTGACAGAGCAGAGATGACATTACGCCCTGCTGTTTATAGAAGCTCTGTGACAGAGCAGAGATGACATTACACCCTGCTGTTTATAGAAGCTCTGTGACAGAGCAGAGATGACATTACGCCCTTCTGTTTATAGAAGCCCTGTGACAGAGCAGAGATGACATTACGCCCTTCTGTTTATAGAAGCTCTGTGACAGAGCAGAGATGACATTACACCCTGCTGTTTATAGAAGCTCTGTGACAGAGCAGAGATGACATTACGCCCTGCTGTTTATAGAAGCTCTGTGACAGAGCAGAGATGACATTATGCCCTGCTGTTTATAGAAGCCCTGTGACAGAGCAGAGATGACATTACGCCTGTGACAGAGCAGAGATGACATTACGCCTGTGACAGAGCAGAGATGACATGACGCCCTGCTGTTTATAGAAGTCATGTATAGAGACTACAGCCCAGGTGGGGACATGCTGCTGTTAGAATACCCATCAGATGGACTATGGAGGTTCTGCTAGCAGCCCAACACTAAGCAGGACTTGTTGGAGAGACAACACTGTGTGTGTGAGGTTGTTGGGCAGGTTCTGCTAGCAGCCCAACACTAAGCAGGACTTGTTGGAGAGACAACACTGTGTGTGTGAGGTTGTTGGTCAGGTTCTGCTAGCAGCCCAACACTAAGCAGGACTTGTTGGAGAGACAACACTGTGTGTGTGAGGTTGTTGGGCAGGTTCTGCGAGCAGCCCAACACTAAGCAGGACTTGTTGGAGAGACAACACTGTGTGTGTGAGGTTGTTGGGCAGGTTCTGCTAGCAGCCCAACACTAAGCAGGACTTGTTGGAGAGACAACACTGTGTGTGTGAGGTTGTTGGTCAGGTTCTGCTAGCAGCCCAACACTAAGCAGGACTTGTTGGAGAGACAACACTGTGTGTGTGAGGTTGTTGGTCAGGTTCTGCTAGCAGCCCAACACTAAGCAGGACTTGTTGGAGAGACAACACTGTGTGTGTGAGGTTGTTGGTCAGGTTCTGCTAGCAGCCCAACACTAAGCAGGACTTGTTGGAGAGACAACACTGTGTGTGTGAGGTTGTTAGGCAGGTTCTGCTAGCAGCCCAACACTAAGCAGGACTTGTTGGAGAGACAACACTGTGTGTGTGAGGTTGTTGGGCAGGTTCTGTCACCGCATCCGTTTTAACATCAGTTATCCGCAGACTGTGTCAGTACCTGTAAAGGTGGACTGCACAGTGTCATGCAGTCTACTGAAACTGAGAGCAGCACCAGGACATGTAGAGACCCTGAGAGCAGCACCAGGACATGTAGAGACCCTGAGAGCAGCACCAGGACATGTAGAGACCCTGAGAACAGCACCAGGACATGGAGAGACCCTGAGACAGCACCAGGACATGTGGAGACCCTGAGAGCAGCACCAGGACATGTAGAGACCCTGAGAGCAGCACCAGGACATGTAGAGACCCTGAGAGCAGCACCAGGACATGTAGAGACCCTGAGAGCAGCACCAGAACATGTAGAGACCCTGAGAGCAGCACCAGGACATGTAGAGACCCTGAGAGCAGCACCAGGACACGGAGAGACCCTGAGAGCAGCACCAGGACATGTAGAGACCCTGAGAGCAGCACCAGGACATGTAGAGACCCTGAGAGCAGCACCAGGACATGTAGAGACCCCGAGAGCAGCACCAGGACATGTAGAGACCCTGAGAGCAGCACCAGGACATGTAGAGACCCTGAGAACAGCACCAGGACATGGAGAGACCCTGAGACAGCACCAGGACATGTGGAGACCCTGAGAGCAGCACCAGGACATGTAGAGACCCTGAGAGCAGCACCAGGACATGTAGAGACCCTGAGAGCAGCACCAGGACATGTAGAGACCCTGAGAGCAGCACCAGAACATGTAGAGACCCTGAGAGCAGCACCAGGACATGTAGAGACCCTGAGAGCAGCACCAGGACACGGAGAGACCCTGAGAGCAGCACCAGGACATGTAGAGACCCTGAGAGCAGCACCAGGACATGTAGAGACCCTGAGAGCAGCACCAGGACATGTAGAGACCCTGAGAGCAGCACCAGGACATGTAGAGACCCTGAGAGCAGCACCAGGACATGTAGAGACCCTGAGAACAGCACCAGGACATGGAGAGACCCTGAGACAGCACCAGGACATGTGGAGACCCTGAGAGCAGCACCAGGACATGTAGAGACCCTGAGAGCAGCACCAGGACATGTAGAGACCCTGAGAGCAGCACCAGGACATGTAGAGACCCTGAGAGCAGCACCAGAACATGTAGAGACCCTGAGAGCAGCACCAGGACATGTAGAGACCCTGAGAGCAGCACCAGGACACGGAGAGACCCTGAGAGCAGCACCAGGACATGTAGAGACCCTGAGAGCAGCACCAGGACATGTAGAGACCGTGAGAGCAGCACCAGGACATGTAGAGACCCTGAGAGCAGCACCAGGACATGTAGAGACCCTGAGAGCAGCACCAGGACATGTAGAGACCCTGAGAGCAGCACCAGGACATGTAGAGACCCTGAGAGCAGCACCAGGACATGGAGAGACCCTCTAGCTCTCTCTCTCGCTCTCTAGCTCTCTCTATATATGTCTCTCTCTCTCTGTGTTTCTCTCTATATGTGTCTCTCTCTCTGTCTTTCTCTCTCTATATGTGTCTCTCTCTCGTGCTCTCTCACTCTCTCTATATATGTCTCTCACTCTCTGTGTTTCTCTCTATATATGTCTCTCTCTCTCTGTGTTTCTCTCTGTGTCTCTCTCTCTGTGTTTCTCTCTATATATGTCTCTCTCTCTCTGTGTTTCTCTCTATATGTGTCTCTCTCTCTCTCACTCTGTGTCTCTCTCTCACACTCTCTGTCTTTCTCTGTCTTTCTATGTGTCTCTCTCTCTCTGTCATTCTCTCTATATGTGTCTCTCTCTCTCTGTCTTTCTCTCTATACGTGTCTCTCTCTCTGTCTTTCTCTCTATGTGTCTCTCTCTCTCTGTCTTTCTCTCTATATGTGTCTCTCTCTCTGTCTCTCTCCATATGTGTCTCTCTCTCTCTAATTATATCTGTATCTCTTTGTTTCTCACTTACATTTACATTTTGTCATTTAGCAGATGCTCTTATCCAGAGCAACTTGGTGCTTCCATCTTCAGATAGCTAGGTGTCAAAACCACATGTCACAGACAGAGTAAGCACACTTAGTAAAGACACCATTCTGAACAGCACATCTGGGAAAGACACCTCAAAGTAGCTATCAGCAAAGTCTCTCTCCATCGCTTTCTCACTCTCTGTATCTCTATCCATTAGTCTTTAAGTAGGCCACTGCAATCCAGCAGGGAGCTTGGCGCGACCTAGCTAGCGCTACGGCTAACTCTTCCCATTGACATGAGCTGGCTGGCGCTTGGCTAGGCTAACGCTAGCTTAGCCATTCTGTAGTACTTTTGTACTGTGCCGTTCAGTCTCATGTTCAGTCTTTGCTGAGAGCAGAACACAGTGTGCTGTGGCCTTGACCCTGACAGTGTCTCAGTGTGTAACACACTGTACCTGTCTGGCCTTGACCCTGGTTAACAGTGTCTCAGAGTGTAATACACTGTACCTGTCTGGCCTTGACCCTGGTTAACAGTGTCTCAGAGTGTAATACACTGTACCTGTCTGTCCGTAACCCTGGTTAACAGTGTCTCAGAGTGTAACACACTGTACCTGTCTGTCCTTGACCCTGGTTAACAGTGTCTCAGAGTGTAACACACTGTACCTGTCTGGCCTTGACCTTGGTTAACAGTGTCTCAGAGTGTAATACACTGTACCTGTCCTCTGCCTTGACCCTGGTTAACAGTGTCTCAGAGTGTAACACGCTGTACCTGTCTGGCCTTGACCCTGGTTAACAGTGTCTCAGAGTGTAACACACTGTACCTGTCTGGCCTTGACCCTGGTTAACAGTGTCTCAGAGTGTAACACACTGTACCTGTCTGGCCTTGACCCTGGTTAACAGTGTCTCAGAGTGTAACACACTGTACCTGTCTGGCCTTGACCCTGGTTAACAGTGTCTCAGAGTGTAATACACTGTACCTGTCTGGCCGTGACCCTGGTTAACAGTGTCTCAGAGTGTAATACACTGTACCTGTCTGTCCGTAACCCTGGTTAACAGTGTCTCAGAGTGTAACACACTGTACCTGTCTGTCCTTGACCCTGGTTAACAGTGTCTCAGAGTGTAACACACTGTACCTGTCTGTCCGTGACCGTGGCCATCTTGTTCCTCTTGGATCTTTCTCTAGCTGTCGTCCCCCCTGTAGGAGAGGAGCGATATCAGTGTGCTCTCCCACACATCCAGCATGAAGCAGAAACCTCCTAGTCATATTATTACCCCTCCATTAAACATCAACATCATGATGGCAGCTGGTTATTAAACCTTCATCAGCTCTCAATAATTGATCGTCT
The DNA here is from genome assembly GCF_045791955.1 of Oncorhynchus clarkii lewisi. Classification (NCBI taxonomy): domain Eukaryota; kingdom Metazoa; phylum Chordata; class Actinopteri; order Salmoniformes; family Salmonidae; genus Oncorhynchus; species Oncorhynchus clarkii. The sequence continues at coordinate 5,074,261 of NC_092157.1, forward strand.
GTCATTAAGGTCAGGGCTGGTGTTTGTGTGTGTGTGTGTGTGTGTGTGTGTGTGTGTGTGTGTGTGTGTGTGTGTGTGTGTGTGTGTGTGTGTGTGTGTGTGTGTGTGGGTGTGTGGGTGGGTGTGTGGGTGTGGGCTCGATTCAGGGTTTTCCGTCAGGAAAATATGGAACCCGGACAACGTGACCGGGGAGATTTAAATTTACACGGCCATTTGAGAAGTCGAACGGACCCATTGGGTGTGGAACCCGTTAGAGCATGAACCCACGGTGCTCAGAATGACAGAAATCACATGTAGATTACGGTAATGCATATTAACAGAACATGCAACTCGTTTAGTGAAAATGAAAAAATCATTTTCAAACATTTGTCAACATGCAATTAGTGGGAAGACACCGTTCTGAACAGCACACCTGGAAAGACACTGTTCTGAACAGCACACCTGGAAAGACACCGTTCTGAACAGCACACCTGGAAAGACACTGTTCTGAACAGCACACCTGGAAAGACACCGTACTGAACAGCACACCTGGAAAGACACCGTACTGAACAGCACACCTGGAAAGACACTGTTCTGAACAGCACACCTGGGAAAGACACTGTTCTGAACAGCACACCTGGAAAGACACTGTTCTGAACAGCACACCTGGAAAAACACCGTTCTGAACAGCACACCTGGAAAAACACTGTTCTGAACAGCACACCTGGAAAGACACTGTTCTGAACAGCACACCTGGAAAGACACTGTTCTGAACAGCACACCTGGAAAGACACTGTTCTGAACAGCACACCTGGGAAGACACTGTTCTGAACAGCACACCTGTTTGTTAGTGGTTCAATATTTGACAGAGAAAATTAGAAAGCGGCAGAATTTAAAGACGAAACAACCAGGATGGGTTGATAATATGACCAGGATGGGTTGATAATATGACCAGGATGGGTTGATAATATGACCAGGATGGGTTGATAATATGACCAGGATGGGTTGATAATATGACCAGGATGGGTTGATGATATGACCAGGATGGGTTGATAATATGACCAGGATGGGTTGATGATATGACCAGGATGGGTTGATGATATGACCAGGATGGGTTGATGATATGACCAGGATGGGTTAATGATATGACCAGGATGGGTTAATGATATGACCAGGATGGGTTGATGATATGACCAGGATGGGTTGATGATACGACCAGGATGGGTTGATGATATGACCAGGATGGATTGATACTATGACCAGGATGGGTTGATGATATGACCAGGATGGGTTGATGATATGACCAGGATGGGTTGATAATATGACCAGGATGGGTTGATGATACGACTAGGATTGTGCCTTTGGCTTTTGGACAATGAAAGAAAGTGATTTGATAACCAATAGAACAGGAGAGAAATGACATAGTGGTGGGTCTAATAGAACAGGAGAGAGATGACATAGTGGTGGGTCCAATAGAACAGGAGAGAGATGACATAGAGGTGGGTCTAATAGAACAGGAGAGAAATTACATAGTGGCGGGTCCAATAGAACAGAAGAGAGATGACATAGTGGTGGGTCCTATAGAACAGGAGAGAGATGACATAGTGGTGGGTCCAATAGAACAGGAGAGAGATGACATAGTGGTGGGTCTAATAGAACAGGAGAGAGATGACATAGTGGTGGGTCCAATAGAACAGGAGAGAGATGACATAGAGGTGGGTCTAATAGAACAGGAGAGAAATTACATAGTGGTGGGTCCAATAGAACAGAAGAGAGATGACATAGTGGTGGGTCCTATAGAACAGGAGAGAGATGACATAGTGGTGGGTCCAATAGAACAGGAGAGAGATGACATAGTGGTGGGTCTAATAGAAAAGGAGAGAGATGACATAGTGGTGGGTCTAATAGAACAGGAGAGAGATGACATAGTGGTGGGTCCAATAGAACAGGAGAGAGATGACATAGTGGTGGATCAAACAGAACAGGAGAGAGATGACATAATGGTGGGTCTAATAGAACAGGAGAGAGATGACATAGTGGTGGGTCCAATAGAACAGGAGAGAGATGACATAGTGGTGGGTCCAATAGAACAGGAGAGAGATGACATAGTGGGGGGTCCAATAGAACAGGAGAGAGATGACATAGTGGTGGGTCTAATAGAACAGGAGAGAGAGGACATAGTGGTGGGTCTAATGGAACAGGAGAGAGATGACATAGTGGTGGGTCTAATAGAACAGGAAATGGAAATAAATTTGCCAAAATTATATAAAATCTAATTTTATTAAATAATTACTCATGTCTGTAGAGAAATGAATAAAATCACTGTGTCTATGCTGTGTCTATACTGTGTCTATGCTGTGTCTATGCTGTGTCTATACTGTGTCTATGCTGTGTCTATACTGTGTCTATACTGTGTCTATGCTGTGTCTATGCTGTGTCTATGCTGTGTCTATGCTGTGTCTATACTGTGTCTATGCTGTGTCTATACTGTGTCTATACTGTGTCTATACTGTGTCAATGCTGTGTCTATACTGTGTCTATACTGTGTCTATGCTGTGTCTATGCTGTGTCTATGCTGTGTCTATGCTGTGTCTATACTGTGTCTATGCTGTGTCTATGCTGTGCCTATACTGTGTCTATGCTGTGTCCATACTGTGTCTATGCTGTGTCCATACTGTGTCTATACTGTGTCCCTGCTGTGTCTATGCTGTGTCTATACTGTGTCCCTACTGTGTCCCTACTGTGTCTATACTGTGTCCCTACTGTGTCTATACTGTGTCCCTACTGTGTCTATGCTGTGTCTATGCTGTGTCCATACTGTGTCCATACTGTGTCCATGCTGTGTCCATGCTGTGTCTATACTGTGTCTATACTGTGTCTATACTGTGTCCATACTGTGTCTATAATGTGTCCATACTGTGTCCATACTGTGTCTATACTGTGTCTATGCTGTGTCTATACTGTGTCTATACTGTGTCTATACTGTGTCTATACTGTGTCTATGCTGTGTCTATGCTGTGTCTATACTGTGTCTATACTGTGTCTATACTGTGTCCCTACTGTGTCTATACTCTGTCTATGCTGTGTCTATACTGGGTCTATACTGGGTCTATGCTGTGTCTATGCTGTGTCTATGCTGTGTCTATACTGTGTCTATACTGTGTCTATACTGTGTCCCTACTGTGGCTATACTGTGTCTATACTGTGTCCCTACTGTGTCTATACTGTGTCTATGCTGTGTCTATACTGTGTCCATACTGTGTCTATACTGTGTCTATACTGTGTCTATACTGTGTCTATACTGTGTCCCTACTGTGGCTATACTGTGTCTATACTGTGTCCCTACTGTGTCTATACTGTGTCTATGCTGTGTCTATACTGTGTCTATGCTGTGTCTATGCTGTGTCTATACTGTGTCTATACTGTGTCTATACTGTGTCCCTACTGTGTCTATACTGTGTCTATGCTGTGTCTATACTGTGTCTATACTGTGTCCATGCTGTGTCTATGCTGTGTCCATGCTGTGTCCATGCTGTGTCTATGCTGTGTCTATACTGTGTCTATGCTGTGTCTATGCTGTGTCTATACTGTGTCTATACTGTGTCTATGCTGTGTCTATACTGTGTCTATACTGTGTCTATACTGTGTCCCTACTGTGGCTATACTGTGTCTATACTGTGTCCCTACTGTGTCTATACTCTGTCTATGCTGTGTCTATACTGGGTCTATGCTGTGTCTATGCTGTGTCTATACTGTGTCTATACTGTGTCTATACTGTGTCTATACTGTGTCTATACTGTGTCCCTACTGTGGCTATACTGTGTCTATACTGTGTCCCTACTGTGTCTATACTGTGTCTATGCTGTGTCTATACTGTGTCCATACTGTGTCTATGCTGTGTCTATGCTGTGTCTATACTGTGTCTATACTGTGTCTATGCTGTGTCTATACTGTGTCTATACTGTGTCTATACTGTGTCCCTACTGTGGCTATACTGTGTCTATACTGTGTCCCTACTGTGTCTATACTCTGTCTATGCTGTGTCTATACTGGGTCTATGCTGTGTCTATGCTGTGTCTATACTGTGTCTATACTGTGTCTATACTGTGTCCCTACTGTGGCTATACTGTGTCTATGCTGTGTCTATACTGTGTCTATGCTGTGTCTATGCTGTGTCTATACTGTGTCTATACTGTGTCTATGCTGTGTCTATACTGTGTCTATACTGTGTCCCTACTGTGGCTATACTGTGTCTATACTGTGTCCCTACTGTGTCTATACTCTGTCTATGCTGTGTCTATACTGGGTCTATGCTGTGTCTATACTGTGTCTATACTGTGTCTATACTGTGTCTATACTGTGTCTATACTGTGTCCCTACTGTGGCTATACTGTGTCTATACTGTGTCCCTACTGTGTCTATACTGTGTCTATGCTGTGTCTATACTGTGTCCATACTGTGTCTATACTGTGTCTATACTGTGTCTATACTGTGTCTATACTGTGTCTATACTGTGTCCCTACTGTGGCTATACTGTGTCTATACTGTGTCCCTACTGTGTCTATACTGTGTCTATGCTGTGTCTATACTGTGTCTATGCTGTGTCTATGCTGTGTCTATACTGTGTCTATACTGTGTCTATACTGTGTCCCTACTGTGTCTATACTGTGTCTATGCTGTGTCTATACTGTGTCTATACTGTGTCCATGCTGTGTCTATGCTGTGTCCATGCTGTGTCCATGCTGTGTCTATGCTGTGTCTATGCTGTGTCTATACTGTGTCTATGCTGTGTCTATGCTGTGTCTATACTGTGTCTATACTGTGTCTATGCTGTGTCTATGCTGTGTCTATACTGTGTCCATGCTGTGTCTATGCTGTGTCTATACTGTGTCTATGCTGTGTCTATGCTGTGTCTATACTGTGTCCCTACTGTGTCTATGCTGTGTCTATGCTGTGTCTATGCTGTGTCCATACTGTGTCCATGCTGTGTCCATGCTGTGTCTATACTGTGTCTATACTGTGTCTATACTGTGTCCATACTGTGTCTATAATGTGTCCATACTGTGTCTATACTGTGTCTATACTGTGTCTATGCTGTGTCTATACTGTGTCTATACTGTGTCTATACTGTGTCTATACTGTGTGTATGCTGTGTGTATACTGTGTCTATACTCTGTCTATGCTGTGTCTATACTGTGTCTATGCTGTGTCTATGCTGTGTCTATACTGTGTCTATACTGTGTTTATACCCCTGTCTATACTGTGTCCCTACTGTGGCTATACTGTGTCTATACTGTGTCCCTACTGTGTCTATACTGTGTCTATGCTGTGTCTATACTGTGTCTATACTGTGTCTATACTGTGTCCCTACTGTGTCTATACTGTGTCTATACCTATACTGTGTCTATGCTGTGTCTATGCTGTGTCTATACCTATACTGTGTCTATGCTGTGTCTATACTGTGTCTATACCTATACTGTGTCTATGCTGTGTCTATACTGTGTCTATACCTATACTGTGTCTATACTGTGTCTATACTGTGTACCTACTGTGTCTATACTGTGTACCTACTGTGTCTATGCTGTGTATATACCTATACTGTGTCTATACTGTGTACCTACTGTGTCTATACTGTGTACCTACTGTGTCTATACTGTGTACCTACTGTGTCTATACTGTGTCTATACCTATACTGTGTACCTACTGTGTCTATGCTGTGTCTATACCTATACTGTGTCTATACTGTGTACCTACTGTGTCTATACTGTGTACCTACTGTGTCTATACTGTGTCTATACCTATACTGTGTACCTACTGTGTCTATGCTGTGTCTATACCTATACTGTGTCTATACTGTGTACCTACTGTGTCTATACTGTGTACCTACTGTGTCTATACTGTGTACCTACTGTGTCTATACTGTGTACCTACTGTGTCTATACTGTGTCTATACCTATACTGTGTCTATGCTGTGTCTATACCTATACTGTATCTATACTGTGTACCTACTGTGTCTATACCTATACTGTGTCTATGCTGTGTCTATACCTATACTGTGTCTATGCTGTGTCTATACCTATACTGTGTCTATACTGTGTACCTACTGTGTCTATACTGTGTACCTACTGTGTCTATGCTGTGTACCTACTGTGTCTATACTGTGTATTTTGTAATGAGATTTTAAATTATTTTGTGTTCTGTCGCAATTTTGTCCGGCAACAGTTTTATTTACTGGGGGGGGGGGGGCTAACGGAAACCCTGGTGTGTGTGTGTGTGTGTGTGTGTGTGTGTGTGTGTGTGTGTGTGTGTGTGTGTGTGTGTGTGTGTGTGTGTTAAAACTGATGACGAGATTAATTAACCAAACTCACTCTGGAGACCCTTTGCTCGTCATGTTTTTGAGGGGACAATGTTTGACAGATTGACTTGTTGAGGGGACAATGTTAGACAGATTGACTTGTTGAGGGGACAATGTTAGACAGATTGACTTGTTGAGGGGACAATGTTAGACAGATTGACTTGTTGAGGGGACAATGTTAGACAGATTGACTTGTTGAGGGGACAATGTTAGACAGATTGTGACTTGTTGAGGGGACAATGTTAGACAGATTGTGACTTGTTGAGGGGACAATGTTAGACAGATTGACTTGTTGAGGGGACAATGTTAGACAGATTGACTTGTTGAGGGGACAATGTTAGACAGATTGACTTGTTGAGGGGACAATGTTAGACAGATTGACTTGTTGAGGGGACAATGTTAGACAGATTGACTTGTTGAGGGGACAATGTTAGACAGATTGTGACTTGTTGAGGGGACAATGTTAGACAGATTGACTTGTTGAGGGGACAATGTTAAACAGATTGTGACTTGTTGAGGGGACAATGTTAGACAGATTGTGACTTGTTGAGGGGACAATGTTAGACAGATTGTGACAGATTGGAGCAGTAGGCAGTCAGTGTGTTTTGCTGAGCACACAGTTTTGGGGAGAGTGTGGGGCTCTCCATCTCTCTCTCTATCTCTCTTTCTCTCTCTCTCTTTCTCTCTATCTCTATCTCTCTATCTCTATCGTTCTCTCTCTCTCTCTTTCTCTCTCTCTCTATCTCTATCTATCTCTATCTCTATCTTTCTCTCTTTCTCTCTCTCTATCTATCTTTCTCTCTCTATCTCTCTCTATTTATCTCTATCTCTCTTTCTCTCTATCTCTATCTTTCTCTTTCTTTCTCTCTCTCTCTCTCTCTCTCTCTCTCTCTCTCTCTCTCTCTCTCTCTCTCTCTCTCTCTCTCTCTCTCTCTCTCTCTCGCTCACTCTCTCTCAATTCAAGGGGCTTTGTTGGCATGGGAAATGTGTTAACATTGCCAAAGCATTACACATACAGAAGTTTCAAAACAATAAAGACATTACAAATGTCATATTACGTCTATATACAGTGTTGCAACGATGTACAAATGGTTAAGGGTACACAAGGGAAAATAAATAAGCAGAAATATGGGTTGTATTTACAATGGTGTTTGTTCTTCACTGGTTGCCCTTTTCTCGTCGCAACAGGTCACAAATCTTGCTGCTGTGATGGCACACTGTGGAATTTCACCCAGTAGATATAGGAGTTTTTCAAAATTGGATTTGTTTTTGAATGCTTTGAGGGATCTGTGTAATCTGAGGGAAATATGTGTCTCTAATATGGTCATACATTGGGCAGGAGGTTAGGAAGTGCAGCTCAGTTTCCACCTCATTTTGTGGGCAGTGTGCACATAGCCTGTCTTCTCTTGAGAGCCATGTCTGCCTAGGATGGCCTTTCTCAATAGCAAGGCTATGCTTACTGAGTCTGTACATAGTCAATGCGTATCTCTCTGTCTCTCTGTGCTCTCGTTTTAGTCTCTCTGGGGAGAAGAGCACCATCAGAAGGAAATAATTGAATCTCCGCTCCACTTTCGCTCGTTCCTCTTGTGTCGGATCAACCAATGCCACCAGCATAGGGGCACGTGTCTGTGTGTGTGTTCCTGCAGGCGTGCATGCGTGCGTGTGTGTGGTCCTGCGGGCGTGCATGCACGTAGTGCAAGTGTGTGTGTGCTAGAGGTCGGCCGAGTTATGATTTTTCGATACCGATTATTGGAGGACCAAAAAAGCCAATACCGATTAATCGGCCGATTTTAAAAAAATAAAATAAAAATATATATTTTTTTAAATGTATTTATTTATTTGTAATGATGACAATTACAACAATACTGAATGAACACTTTTATTTTAACTTAATATAATACATCAATAAAATAAATTTAGTCTCAAATAAATAATGAAACATGTTCAATTTGGTTTAAATGCAAAAACTAAGTGTTGGAGAAGAAAGTAAAAGTGCAATATGTGCCATGTCAGAACGTTTCAGTTCCTTGCTCAGAACATGAGAACATATGAAAGCTGGTGGTTCCTTTTAACATGAGACTTCAATATTCCCAGGTAAGAAGTTTTAGGTTGTAGTTATTATAGGACTATTTCTCTCTATACCATTTGACTATACAATTTACTATTTGACTTTGACTATTGGATGTTCTAATAGGTACTTTAGTATTGCCATCCTCATCTCGGGAGTTGATAGGCTTGAAGTCATAAACAGTGCAATGCTTGAAGCACAGCGAAGATCTGCTGGCAAAACGCACAAAAGTGCTGTTTGAATTAATGTTTACGAGCCTGCTGGTGCCATCTCTCAGTCCGACTGCTTTATCAAATCATAGTCTTAATTATAATATAATAAACACACAGAAATACAAGCCTTAAGTCATAATTTTTGTAACATTTTTTTTATCCGTTATTTTACAAGGTAAGTTGACTGAGAACACGTTCTCATTTACAGCAACGACCTGGGGAACAGGGGAGAGGAGGGGGAGGAAAGAGCCAATTATAAACTGGGGATTATTAGGTGACCGTGATGGTTTGAGGGCCAGTTTGGGAATTTAGCCAGGACACCAGGGTTAACACCCCTACTCTTACGATAAGTGCCATGGGATCTTTAATGACCTCAGACCTCAGGGCACCCGTTTAACGTCCCATCTGAAAGACGGCACCCTACACAGGGCAGTGTCCCCAATCACTGCTCTGGGGCATTGGGATAATTTTTAGACCAGAGAAAATAGTGCCTCCTACTGGCCCTTCAACACGACTTCCAGCAGCATCTGGACTCCCATCCAGGGACTGACCAGGACCAACCCTGCTTAGCTTCAGAAGCAAGCCTGCAGTGGTATGCAGGGTGGTATGGTCAAATCCTGAAACTATCATTTTGACAAAACAAAACGTTTATTATTTCAGTGAAATACGGAACCGTTCCGTATTTTATCTAACGGGTGGCAAACCTAATTCTAAATATTGCTGTTACATTGCGCAACCTTCAATGTTATGTCATAATTATGTAAAATTCTGGCAAATTAATTACGGTCTTTGTTAGGAAGAAATAGTCTTCACACAGTTCGCAACGAGCCAGGCGGCCCAAACTGCTGCATATATCCTGACTCTGCTTACACTGGAACGCAAGAGAAGTGACACAATTTCTTTAGTTAAAAGAAATTCATGTTAGCAGTAATATTAACTAAATATGCAGCTTTAAAAACATGTACTTGTGTATTGATTTTAAGAAAGGCGTTGATGTTTATGGTTAGGTACACATTTTTGTGAATGTGCTTGTTGAATCATCACCCGTTTGGGGAAGTAGGCTGTGATTCGATGATAAATTAACAGGCATCGATTATATGCAACGCAGGACAAACTAGTAATATCATCAACCATGTGTAGTTAGCTAGTGATTATGTTAAGATTGATTGATTGTTTTTTATAAGATAAGTTTAACTCTAGCTAGCAACTTACCTTGTCTCCTTGCTGCAGCCTGCAGTCAACCTGCCACGCAGTCTCCTTCTTGGAGTGCAACGTTATCGGCGTCCAAAAATGACGATTACCGATTGTTAGGAAAACTTGAAATCTGCCCTAATTAATCGGCCGATTTAATCGCTCGACCTCTAGTGTGTGAACTCCTGAATAGGGCAGACAACCCAACATCTGAATGAGCCACCCTAGTTCACTTGGATATGGGATTTGGGGAAAGAGTGTCATTTTGGGTTAAGTACCTTTTTATGCATTAGTGTGGTCGTTCTCTAACAGCTGCTGGTACATTAGTGTGGTCTTTATCTGACAGCTGGTACATTAGTGTGGTCTTTCTCTGACAGCTGGTACATTAGTGTGGTCTTTCTCTGACAGCTCCTGGTACATTAGTGTGGTCTTTCTCTGACAGCTGCTGGTACATTAGTGTGGTCTTTATCTGACAGCTGGTACATTAGCGTGGTCTTTCTCTGACAGCTGGTACATTAGTGTGGTCTTTCTCTGACAGATCCTGGTACATTAGTGTGGTCTTTCTCTGACAGCTGCAGGTACATTAGTATGGTCTTTCTCTAACAGCTGCAGGTACATTAGTGTGGTCTTTCTCTGACAGCTCCAGGTACATTAGTGTGGTCTTTCTCTGACAACTCCAGGTACATTAGTGTGGTCTTTCTCTGACAGCTGGTACATTAGTGTGGTCTTTCTCTGACAGCTCCAGGTACATTAGTGTGGCCTTTCTCTGACAGCTGGTCCATTAGTGTGTTCTTTCTCTGACAGCTGGTACATTAGTGTGGTCTTTCTCTGACAGATCCAGGTACATTTGTGTGGTCTTTCTCTGACAGCTGGTACATTAGTGTGGTCTTTCTCTAACAGCTGGTACATTAGTGTGGTCTTTCTTTGACAGCTCCAGGTACATTAGTGTGGTCTTTCTCTGACAGATCCTGGTACATGAGTGTGGTCTTTCTCTGACAGATCCTGGTACATTCGTGTGGTCTTTCTCAGACAGCCGGTACATTAGTGTGGTCTTTCTCTGACAGCCGGTACATTAATGTGGTCTTTCTCTGACAGCTCCAGGTACATTAGTGTGGTCTTTCTCTGACAGCTCCTGGTACATTAGTGTGGTCTTTCTCTGACAGCTGGTACATTACTGTGGTCTTTCTCTGACAGCTCCAGGTACATTAGTGTGGTCTTTCTCTGACAGCTCCAGGTACATTAGTGTGGTCTTTCTCTTACAGATTCAGGTACATTAGTGTGGTCTTTCTCTGACAGCTCCAGGTACATTAGTGTGGTCTTTCTCTGACAGCTGCAGGTACATTAGTGTGGTCTTTCTCTGACAGCTGCTGGTACATTAGTGTGGTGTTTCTCTGACAACTCCAGGTACATTAGTGTGGTCTTTCTCTGACAGCTGGTACATTAGTGTGGTCTTTCTCTAACAGCTGGTACATTAGTGTGGTCTTTCTCTGACAGCTCCAGGTACATTGGTGTGGTCTTTCTCTGACAACTCCAGGTACATTAGTGTGATCTTTCTCTGAAAGCTGGTACATTAGTGTTGTCTTTCTCTGACAGCTCCAGGTACATGAGTGTGGTCTTTCTCTGACAGATCCAGGTACATTAGTGTGGTCTTTCTCTGACAGCTCCAGGTACATTAGTGTGCTCTTTCTCAGACAGATCCAGGTACATTAGTGTGGTCTTTCTCTGGCAGCTCCAGGTACATTAGTGTGGTCTTTCTCTGACAGCTCCTGGTACATTAGTGTGGTCTTTCTCTGACAACTCCAGGTACATTAGTGTGGTCTTTCTCTGACAGCTCCAGGTACATTAGTGTGGTCTTTCTCTGACAGCTCCAGGTACATTAGTGTGGTCTTTCTCTGACAGCTGGTCCATGAGTGTGGTCTTTCTCTGACAGCTCCAGGTACATTAGTGTGGTCTTTCTCTGACAGCTTCAGGTACATTAGTGTGGTCTTTTTCTGACAGCTCCAGGTGCATTAGTGTGGTCTTTCTCTAACCAGTCTTGGTTGATGGATGATTGTTATGTTGTCTATATAACTGTTCTCTCTGTGTGTGTGTTGTCTCCACAGACGCTGATATGCAGTGAGGATGAGTGGCGTCGGTGAAAACCTCTCGGACCCTGCTGCCAGGGCCGAGTCACGGAAACGCAAAGAATGTTCCTCTGACCTACTGGGTCCCAGGTACGCACTTCTTTACTACTACCACTGTACCACACTAACTACTTTACTGTGACTTTACATTAGGCTATTGTAGGGCTGGGCGGTATATCGTATTTTATGATATACCGGTATTGATACAGGGACCTGTTTGGGTTGTTACTTTACCTTCTATACCGGTATTGATACAGGGACCGGTTTGGGTTGTTACTTTACCTTCTATACCGGTATTGATACAGGGACCGGTTTGGGTTGTTACTTTACCTTCTATAACGGTATTGATACAGGGACCGGTTTGGGTTGTTACTTTACCTTCTATAACGGTATTGATACAGGGACCGGTTTGGGTTGTTACTTTACCTTCTATACCGTTATTGATGCAGGGACCGGTTTGGGTTGTTACTTTACCTTCTATACCGGTATTGATACAGGGACCGGTTTGGGTTGTTACTTTACCTTCTATACCGGTATTGATACAGGGACCGGTTTGGGTTGTTACGTTACCTTCTATACCGGTAATGATACAGGGACCGGTTTGGGTTGTTACTTTACCTTCTATAACGGTATTGATACAGGGACCGGTTTGGGTTGTTACTTTACCTTCTATAACGGTATTGATACAGGGACCGGTTTGGGTTGTTACTTTACCTTCTATAACGGTATTGATACAGGGACCGGTTTGGGTTGTTACTTTACCTTCTATACCGGTATTGATACAGGGACCGGTTTGGGTTGTTACTTTACCTTCTATAACGGTATTGATACAGGGACCGGTTTGGGTTGTTACTTTACCTTCTATAACGGTATTGATACAGGGACCGGTTTGGGTTGTTACTTTACCTTCTATACCGGTATTGATACAGGGACCGGTTTGGGTTGTTACTTTACCTTCTATAACGGTATTGATACAGGGACCGGTTTGGGTTGTTACTTTACCTTCTATAACGGTATTGATACAGGGACCGGTTTGGGTTGTTACTTTACCTTCTATAACGGTATTGATACAGGGACCGGTTTGGGTTGTTACTTTACCTTCTATAACGGTATTGATACAGGGACCGGTTTGGGTTGTTACTTTACCTTCTACACCGGTATTGATACAGGGACCGGTTTGGGTTGTTACTTTACCTTCTATAACGGTATTGATACAGGGACCGGTTTGGGTTGTTACTTTACCTTCTACACCGGTATTGATACAGGGACCGGTTTGGGTTGTTACTTTACCTTCTATACTGGTAATGATACAGGGACCGGTTTGTGTTGTTACTTTACCTTCTATACCGGTATTGATACAGGGACCGGTTTGGGTTGTTACTTTACCTTCTATACCGGTATTTGAAAATTTGGTTTGTTAAATGTGATACACCATGTGTAAGTGACACTTTCCACACAGACCTAGCCACGCCCCCTGTCACTCAAAGGAGCACAGTTGATGCTCCTCAACCAGGAGACACTTTGTGTTTAGTCTGCATGGTCAATGCAGCACATGCAACAATGCTGATGACAACAATGCTGTTTTCACTTTGCTTCGTAATATAAATCCACTAGCGTTCTATAATGACACTATTAGTTTGTGTTTCTTACATCAGCTAGGTTTGTCTTTTCTTAGCATGTTGCCCTAAATCTTGAGATGCTAATTGTTAGCCGCTAATGCTAATAGCTAGCTACAATGCAGCACATGCAACAATGCTGATGACAACAATGCTGTTTTCACTTTGCTTCGTAATATAAATCCACTAGCGTTCCACAATGACACCATTAGTTTGTGTTTCTTACATAAGCTAGGTTTGTCTTTTCTTAGCATGTTGCCCTAAATCGTGTGAGATGCTAATTGTTAGCCGCTAATGCTAATAGCTAGCTAGCTCATAAAATGTGCTGAGTCAGAACATACGTAGCTAGCTAATACTGCCTGATAAAGCAGTGATGGTGTAGTCCTAAATCAGCATGTTGTTTGTGCAACAGTATCTTCTAATCCAAAGAGGAAAAATGCAAAGCAAGAATATATGAGGTAGCTAAGAGAAAACTTGCAATGTAGCCAAAGCTTATAGGGTCCCCTAGGAAACACTTATCAACACTTTAGTTCCTACCCTGTCACAATAAGTCCTCCCTGGCATTTTAATTCATTGCATTCTCAAACACTGTTTTCAAAGTGCCCACTATTATATTCTAACTATGGAATTAGAATAGTTATTATATTTCCATGATTCCAACAGTTTTGCTCTAATTTGAAAGTCTAATCACAATTGCAACATTTGGTTAAAAATAAGTCCTATATTATGTGCCCATATCGTGCAGCCCTGCGTGTTAGTGTGGACATTTCCTCAATTGAGCAGTGGTATTATATCATGGAACACAGTCTGTTATATTACATCATTGAACACATTCTGTTATATTACATCATGGAACACATTTTGTTATATTACATCATGGAACACATTCTGTTATATTACATCATGGAACACATTCTGTTATATTACATCATGGAACACATTCTGTTATATTACATCATGGAACACATTCTGTTATATTACATCATGGAACACATTCTGTTATATTACATTCATATTACATCATGGATCACATTCTGTTATATTACATCATGGAACACATTCTGTTATATTACATCATGGAACACATTCTGTTATATCATGGAACACATTCTGTTATATTACATCATGGAACACATTCTGTTATATTACATCATTGAACACATTCTGTTATATTACATCATGGAACACATTCTGTTATATTACATCATGGAACACATTTTGTTATATTACATCATGGAACACATTCTGTTATATTACATCATGGATCACATTCTGTTATATTACATCATGGAACACATTCTGTTATATTACATCATGGAACACATTCTGTTATATTACATCATTGAACACATTCTGTTATATTACATCATGGAACACATTCTGTTATATTACATCATTGAACACATTCTGTTATATTACATCATGGAACACATTCTGTTATATTACATCATGGAACACATTCTGTTATATTACATCATGGAACACATTCTGTTATATTACATCATGGAACACATTCTGTTATATTACATCATGGAACACATTCTGTTATATTACATCATGGAACACATTCTGTTATATTACATCATGGAACACATTCTGTTATATCATGGAACACATTCTGTTATATTACATCATGGATCACAATCTGTTATATTACATCATGGAACACATTCTGTTATATTACATCATGGAACACATTCTGTTATATTACATCATGGAACACATTCTGTTATATTACATCATGGAACACATTCTGTTATATTACATCATGGAACACATTCTGTTATATCATGGAACACATTCTGTTATATTACATCATGGATCACAATCTGTTATATTATATCATGGAACACAATCTGTTGTATTACATCATGGAACACATTCTGTTATATTTTATCATGGAACACATTCTGTTATATTTTATCATGGAACACATTCTGTTATATTATATCATGGAACACATTAATATCAACTGTATTATATCATGGAACACATTCTGTTATATTATATCATGGAACACATTCTGTTATATTATATCATGGAACACGTCTCTCACTGGCCTTCTCTTTACCCCCCTTGTCTCCTCAGCCTCAAACGAAGCAACGAGAAGAGAAACCGCGAGCATGAGAACAAGTACATCGAGGAGCTGGCCGAGCTGATCTTCGCCAACTTCAACGACATCGATAACTTCAACGTCAAGCCTGACAAATGTGCTATCCTGAAGGAGACTGTTAAACAGATACGACAGATCAAGGAGCAAGGTACAATACACTGGTACAATACACTGGTACAACACTGCACTACACTACAACACACTGGTACAACACTGCACTACACTACAATACACTACAATACACTGGTACAACACTGCACTACACTACAATACACTGGTACAACACTGCACTACACTACACTACACTGGTACAACACTGCACTACACTACAATACACTGGTACAACACTGCACTACACTACAATACACTGGTACAACACTGCACTACACTACACTACACTGGTACAACACTGCACTACACTACAATACACTGGTACAACACTGCACTACACTACAATACACTGGTACAACACTGCACTACACTACACTACACTGGTACAACACTGCACTACACTACACTACACTGGTACAACACTGCACTACACTACAATACACTGGTACAACACTGCACTACACTACAATACACTGGTACAACACTGCACTACACTACACTACACTGGTACAACACTGCACTACACTACAATACACTGGTACAACACTGCACTACACTACAATACACTGGTACAACACTGCACTACACTACACTACACTGGTACAACACTGCACTACACTACACTACACTGGTACAACACTGCACTACACTACAATACACTGGTACAACACTGCACTACACTACACTACACTGGTACAACACTGCACTACACTACAATACACTGGTACAACACTGCACTACACTACACTACAATACACTGGTACAACACTGCACTACACTACAATACACTGGTACAACACTGCACTACACTACACTACACTGGTACAACACTGCACTACACTACACTACACTGGTACAACACTTGATTTATTGGTCTATTTTGCATGACAGAATTAGACAGTCTTTGTAAATTCAGCCAGCCTTACACATACATGTAACTGCCAGAATAAAGGAAACACTTGAGTAAATGAGGGATGCAAAGTATATTGAAAGCAGGTGCTTCCACACAGGTGTGGTTCCTGAGTTAATTAAGCAATTAACATCCCATCATGCTCAGGGTCCTGTATAAAAATGCTGGGCAGGTCATTATTTTGGCTACCATGGCTATGCCCCCATAGGATGACAATGCCCCCATCCACAGAGCACGAGTGGTCACTGTATGGTTTGATGAGCATGTAAACCATATGCCATGCTGTCTCAGTCACCAGATCTCAACCCAACTGAACCCTTATGGGATATTCTGGAGCAGCTGAGACTGAGACTGTTTTCCACCACCATCAACAAAACACCAAATGATGGAATTTGTCCTGGAAGAAATGGTGACACATCCCTCCTGTAGAGATCCAGACACTTAGAATCTATGACAAGGTGCATTGAAGCTGTTCTGACTAGTGGTGGGCCAACAACCTATTAGTGTTTCCTTTATTCTGGCACTTACCTATATGTTGGTGTTTCCTTTATTTTGGCAGTTACTTGTAAATGAAATGCAGATCATCCCCCCCCCCCCTCTTTTTTTTTAAAGCTACTAAATATACATTTTTGGGTAAATTCAAATTGACAGATCTATAACTAATTTCTTTCTCATTGAAAGTAAGTATTTGGAAGAGGTAGATCTGTTCTATGTGCTCTATTTCTATGCTTTCCCGTTCTTACAATTAAATGTTTTTCCGTCTTTTACTTTTGGTTTTATACACCAGCTTCAAACAGCTGAAAATACAATATTTTTGGTGATGGAAAGTATATTTCACAGCGGTTTAGATGGTGCAATGATTCTCTACACTGTACTTGCTGGTTTTGTCACGTAAACTGAAATTAGGCGAACTATTATAATTTTAGCAACCAGGATGCATAGTGCATCTTTAAGTAATTAGGTTAGTGCCTTGCTCAATGGCACAATGGCAGTAGTTATTAACCCATAAGAGTTGTAAGCACGATCCAAGATGGAGAGGGGGGGGTGTTCTACTAAGCTGTATGGGATTGTTTTAAGAAAGTCATACCAAGCATCATTTAAAAATGTTTTTAACAAAACAATTGCCTTACTGCTATTAGCCCATAGAAACACATTGAATAACAGAGTCCTTACTGCTATTAGCCCATAGAAACACATTGAATAACAGAGATAGTCCTTACTGCTATTAGCCCATAGAAACACATTGAATAACAGATAGTCCTTACTGCTATTAGCCCATAGAAACACATTGAATAACAGATAGTCCTTACTGCTATTAGCCCATAGAAACACATTGAATAGGAGATTCTCTACATGGAACAAACAAAAAAATCTAAAGGAAGTTTGTTTTGAAGTCTCTGTCCATTATCTGAGAGATATAAGAAAGGAACTTGTTTCTATATAAAACAAATGAAATAAAAACATTGAACATGTATTTGACTCTTATTTTTGGCACTTATATACAGTGGGGAGAACAAGTATTTGATACACTTTAGCAGGTTTTCCTACTTACAAATCATGTAGAGGTCTGTAATTTTTATCATAGGTACACTTCAACTGTGAGAGACGGAATCTAAAACAAAAATCCAGCAAATCGCATTGTATGATTTTTAAGTAATTCATTTGCATTTTATTGCATGACATAAGTATTTGATACATCAGAAAAGCAGAACTTAATATTTGGTACAGAAACCTTTGTTTGCAATTACAGAGATCATACGTTTCCTGTAGTTCTTGAACAGGTTTGCACACACTGCAGCCACTCCTTAGTTGCCCTGGCTGTGTGTTTCGGGTCGTTGTCATGCTGGAAGACCCAGTCACGACCCATCTTCAATGCTCTTACTGAGGGAAGGAGGTTGCTGGCCAAGATCTCGCGTTACATGGCCTCATCCATCCTCCCCTCAATACGGTGCAGTCGTCCTGTCCCCTTTGCAGAAAAGCATCCCCAAAGAATGATGTTTCCACCTCCATGCTTCCTGGTTGGGATGGTGTTCTTGGGGTTGTACTCATCCTTCTTCTTCCTCCAAACACGGCGAGTGGAGTTTAGACCAAAAAACTATATTTTTGTCTCATCAGACCACATGACCTTCTCCCATTCCTCCTCTGGATCATCCAGATGGTCATTGGCAAAATTCAGACGGGCCTGGACATGCGCTGGCTTGAGCAGGGGGACCTTGCGTGCGCTGCAGGATTTTAATCCATGACGGCGTAGTGTGTTACTAATGGTTTTGTTTGAGACTGTGGTCCCAGCTCTCTTCAGGTCATTTACCAGGTCCTGCCTTGTAGTTCTGGGCTGATCCCTCACCTTCCTCATGATCATTGATGCTCCACGAGGTGATATCTTGCATGGAGCCCCAGACCGAGGGTGATTGACCGTCATCTTGAACTTCTTCCATTTTCTAATAATTGCGCCAACAGTTGTTGCCTTCTCACCAAGCTGCTTGCCTATTGTCCTGTAGCCCACCCCAGCATTGTGCAGGTCTACAATTTATCCCTGATGTCCCTACACCCTCTCTGGTCTTGGCCATTGTGGAGAGGTTGGAGTCTGTTTGATTGAGTGTGTCGACAGGTGTCTTTTATATAGGTAACGAGTTCAAACAGGTGCAGTTAATACAGGTAATGAGTGGAGAACAGGAGGGCTTCTTTAAGAAAAACTAACAGGTCTGTGAGAGACGGAATTCTTACTGGTTGGTAGGTGATCTCGTGAGTGAAAACATCCGAGGATCATCAAAGGTAAACAATTTTTTTGATTGCTTTTCTGATTTTCGTGACCTAGCTACTTAATGCTTAGTGTACATAATGTTATGCTCTGCTATTGATAAACTTACACAAACGCTTGGATTTCTTTCGCTGTAAAGTATAATTTCAAAATCTGAGATGACAGCAGACTGAGGGTCAGTCTCAGCGGAGGGAGAGAGCAGCAGACTGAGGGTCAGTCTCAGCGGAGGGAGAGAGCAGCAGACTGAGGGTCAGTCTCAGCGGAGGGAGAGAGCAGCAGACTGAGGGTCAGTCTCAGCAGACGGAGAGAGCAGCAGACTGAGGGTCAGTCTCAGCAGACGGAGAGAGCAGCAGACTGAGGGTCAGTCTCAGCAGACGGAGAGAGCAGCAGACTGAGGGTCAGTCTCAGCAGACGGAGAGAGCAGCAGACTGAGGGTCAGTCTCAGAGGAGGGAGTGAGCAGCAGACTGAGGGTCAGTCTCAGAGGAGAGAGAGAGTAGCAGACTGAGAGTCAGTCTCAGCAGAGGGAGAGAGCAGCAGACTGAGGGTCAGTCTCAGCAGACGGAGAGAGCAGCAGACTGAGGGTCAGTCTCAGCAGACGGAGAGAGCAGCAGACTGAGGGTCAGTCTCAGCAGACGGAGAGAGCAGCAGACTGAGGCTCAGTCTCAGCGGAGGGAGAGAGCAGCAGACTGAGGGTCAGTCTCAGCAGACGGAGAGAGCAGCAGACTGAGGGTCAGTCTCAGCAGACGGAGAGAGCAGCAGACTGAGGGTCAGTCTCAGCAGACGGAGAGAGCAGCAGACTGAGGGTCAGTCTCAGCAGACGGAGAGAGCAGCAGACTGAGGCTCAGTCTCAGAGGAGGGAGTGAGCAGCAGACTGAGGGTCAGTCTCAGAGGAGAGAGAGAGTAGCAGACTGAGGGTCAGTCTCAGCAGAGGGAGAGAGCAGCAGACTGAGGGTCAGTCTCAGCAGGAGGGAGTGAGCAGCAGACTGAGGGTCAGTCTCAGCAGACTGAGAGTCAGTCTCAGCAGAGGGAGAGAGCAGCAGACTGAGGGTCAGTCTCAGCAGACGGAGAGAGCAGCAGACTGAGGGTCAGTCTCAGCAGATGGAGAGAGCAGCAGACTGAGGCTCAGTCTCAGAGGAGGGAGTGAGCAGCAGACTGAGGGTCAGTCTCAGAGGAGAGAGAGAGTAGCAGACTGAGGGTCAGTCTCAGCAGAGGGAGAGAGCAGCAGACTGAGGGTCAGTCTCAGAGGAGGGAGAGAGCAGAAGACTGAGGGTCAGTCTCAGAGGAGGGAGAAAGCAGAAGACTGAGGGTCAGTCTCAGCAGAGGGAGAGAGCAGCAGACTGAGGGTCCGTCTCTCTACATCCCTCCGCTCTCCATTTCCTCCACAGACTGACCAAAAAGAGACACCGTCTTCCAGCTGTTGGCGAAACTCGAGTCGCACCGCATTATTTCTGCCTCATGCACAAACTCAGGTTGTTACTCCTATGAACAGAGAAAGTGAAATATTCCTCGATATTAAAAAAAAGACCCACGCCGCTAATAACAACAACACAAGCCTATAGATCCACTTTCCTCCTCATTCATTACTGCTGCAGTGCTTGTTGTAGCGCTGCGTGGAAATAGGAACAACGGCCATTTTGTGGGTTATAAAAGTGTTGAATACTAAGTGTTGACAGTGCTGAGTAAGAACTTAAACATGAAGTCACTCATAAAAACAGCAGCTCTTTACTGCTTTCGTTAACGGTCTCTTTCTAGTCGTGGTTTTAAACGTTTTGAAATCTCACAGTATACATTTAGCTGTAGCATACTTTGAGTCCTGCTACGTTACTGCAGACAGGGTAATCTGAGCCATCTGATTGGCCAGCGGTGGGCCTATGGTGCACTTGATTTGCTCTCTGGGCCCACCGGGAAGGCAGAGTGTTGTATCTCCAGACACATCAAATGGTTGAAAATGGCAACAGTTGGCCTACTCGGTGCGCAGGGCAGCTGAATCAGGTGCACCTACTTGCCAACAGTCCAAGTTGAGTGAAGTTTGATCTCATGCTTTTCTCCGTAGCTTACAGGGAACATTGTCACTTTTTCACAGAGGGGTCATATTACTGTGAAGCCCAAACTGTTTGGATGCTACAGACTGAAGTTGGCAGCTCGTCTGTACCGAATTCAGACGAGACCCAAGACACTTGTGTGGATGGTAGAGCAAAACGGAGAAGACCATCTTGTTCGTGAGAGTCTCATCTTTCCATAGAGGGGCACAATAGTTTTGTAGGCCAAACCGTGCGGACGCTACAGACGATTTTGTGAGAGGACCGATGTTCGGGACGTCTCGGGGTCTGACAAACACCAGTCTAGCTCTGTCAGCTTTCACCGCAGATGTGGAAGTGAGACATCAAATATGTATTAGTCACATGCGCTGAATACAACAGCTGTAGACCTCACAATGAAATGCTTACTTACGAGCCAATGAAATGCTTACTTACGAGCCAATGAAATGCTTACTTACGAGCCAATGAAATGCTTACTTACGAGCCAATGAAATGCTTAAACTTACGAGCCAATGAAATGCTTACTTACGAGCCAATGAAATGCTTACTTACGAGCCAATGAAATGCTTACTTACGAGCCAATGAAATGCTTACTTACGAGCCCTAAACCAACAATACAGTTTAAACAACATACGGATAAGAATAAGAGATAAAAGTAACAGGTAATTAAAGATCAGGATCGAGACGTGTTCAAGGCAGACTTTTTTTATTATTTATTATTACTGCGGACATCGACCGTAGGGGTTAAATAACATATTGAGGTTGGAAGAGGAGGAGGAATTATGTTTCTGACTTTGACAATGGTGTTATATATCTATATATCTACATCTTGGTCTTCACTCAAGGCTACAGTCTCTCAGCTACGCGCTCCCATAGTTTACAGGGAATGGATTCTTAGTTTCCGTAGAGCTTTAGTTTTCTCTAGGCCCTCCACTGTTATCAGTCAATTGAAACCTTGTGAGTGTGTGTGTGTGTGTGTGTGTATGTGTGTATGTGTGTGCGTGTGTGCGTGTGTGCGTGTGTGCGCGTGTGTGTATGTATGTATGTATGTATGTGTGTATGTGTGTGTGTGTGTGTGTGTGTGTGTGTAATTTTAGGTTATACAAAGTGGGCGGTGACTGGCTGAATATAGTAGTCTATAGAGTCTCTGAGTCAGACGGCAAAGTTAGCTGACTCGTGATGGTTGTTTGGTGACTCACAGGCCCCTGGTTATGTAATGCTGAGTAATAGGACACGACCTGCCTACCATCGCACATCAAATGTGTTTTATAAAGCACTTTTCTACATCGGCAGTACAAAGTGCTTTACCCATCTGTCAATTCAAATCAAATGCCATTAGTCACATGTGTCGAATACAACGGGTGTAGTAGACCTTACAGTGAAATGCTGAATACAACAGGTGTAGGTAGACCTTACAGTGAAATACTGAATACAACAGGTGTTGTAGACCTTACAGTGAAATGCTGAATACAACAGGTGTAGTAGACCTTACAGTGAAATGCTGAATACAGCAGGTGTAGTAGACCTCACAGTGAAATGCTGAATACAACAGGTGTAGTAGACCTTACAGTGAAATGCTGAATACAACAGGTGTAGTAGACCTCACAGTGAAATGCTGAATACAACAGGTGTAGTAGACCTTACAGTGAAATGCTGAATACAACAGGTGTAGTAGACCTCACAGTGAAATGCTGAATACAACAGGTGTAGTAGACCTTACAGTGAAATGCTGAATACAACAGGTGTAGTAGACCTTACAGTGAAATGCTGAATACAACAGGTGTAGTAGACCTTACAGTGAAATGCTGAATACAACAGGTGTAGTAGACCTTACAGTGAAATGCTGAATACAACAGGTGTAGTAGACCTCACAGTGAAATGCTGAATACAAGGAGGCTATATACAGGGGGTACCGGTACAGAGTCAATGTGGAGGCTATATACAGGGGGTACCGGTACAGAGTCAATGTGGAGGCTATATACAGGGGGTACCGGAATGTGGAGGCTATATACAGGGGGTACCGGTACAGAGTCAATGTGGAGGCTATATACAGGGGGTACCGGTACAGAGTCAATGTGGAGGCTATATACAGGGGGTACCGGTACAGAGTCAATGTGGAGGCTATATACAGGGGGTACCGGTACAGAGTCAATGTGGAGGCTATATACAGGGGGTACCGGTACAGAGTCAATGTGGAGGCTATATACAGGGGGTACCGGTACAGAGTCAATGTGGAGGCTATATACAGGGGGTACCGGTACAGAATCAATGTGGAGGCTATATACAGGGGGTACCGGTACAGAGTCAATGTGGAGGCTATATACAGGGGGTACCGGTACAGAGTCAATGTGGAGACTATATACAGGGGGTACTGGTACAGAGTCAATGTGGAGGCTATATACAGGGGGTACCGGTACAGAGTCAATGTGGAGACTATATACAGGGTGTTACGGTACAGAGTCAATGTGGAGACTATATACAGGGGGTACCGGTACAGAGTCAATGTGGAGGCTATATACAGGGGTACCGGTACAGAGTCAATGTGGAGGCTATATACAGGGGGTACCGGTACAGAGTCAATGTGGAGGCTATATACAGGGGGTACCGGTACAGAGTCAATGTGGAGGCTATATACAGGGGGTACCGGTACAGAGTCAATGTGGAGACTATATACAGGGGGTACCGGAACAGAGTCAATGTGGAGGCTATATACAGGGGGTACCGGTACAGAGTCAATGTGGAGGCTATATACAGGGGTTACCGGTACAGAGTCAATGTGGAGGCTATATACAGGGGGTACCAGTACAAAGTCAATGTGGAGGCTATATATAGGGGGTACCGGTACAGAGTCAATGTGGAGACTATATACAGGGGGTACCGGAACAGAGTCAATGTGGAGGCTATATACAGGGGTTACCGGTACAGAGTCAATGTGGAGGCTATATACAGGCGGTACTGGTACAGAGGCAATGTGCGGGTGCACCGTGCGGTAGCAGAGAGAACAGTCTTTGACTAGGGTGGCTGGAGTCTTTGACAATTTTTAGGGCCTTCCTCTTACACCGCCTGTATAGAGGTCCTGGATGGCAGGAAGCTTGGTAATATACTGGGCCGTATACACTACCCTCTGTAGTGCCTTACGGTTGGAGGCTGAGCAGTTGCCGTACCAGGCTGTGATGCTACCAGTCAGGATGCTCTCGATGTTGCAGCTGTAGAACCTTTTGAGGATCTGAGGACACATGCCAAATATTTTCAGTCTCCTGAGGGGGAATATGTGTTGTCGTGCCCTCTTCACGACTGTCTTGGTGTGTTTTGACCATGTTACAGCCCCGTCGATGAGAATGGGGGCGTGGTCGGTACACCTTTTCTTGTAGTCCACAATCATCTCCTTTGTCTTGATAACGTTGAGGGACAGGTTGTTGTCCTGGCACCACACGACCAGGTCTCTGACCTCCTCCCTATAGTCTGTCTCATCGGTGATCAGGCCTACCGCTGTTGTATCGTCAGCAAACTTAATGATATTGTTGAAGTCGTGCATGACCATGCAGTCATGAGTGAAAAGGTAGTACAGGAGGGGACTAAGCACGCACCCCTGAGGGGCCCCAGTGTTGAGGATCAGCATGGTGGAAGTGTTGTTACCTACCGTTACCACCTGGGGGCGGCCCGTCAGGAAGTCCAGTATCCAGTTGCAGAGGGAGGTTCTTAGTCACAGGGTCCTTAGCTTATCGATGAGCTTTGAGGGCACTATGGTGTTGAACGCTGAGCTGTAGTCAATGAACAGCATTCTCACATAGGTGTTCCTTTTGTCCAGATGGGAAAGGGAAGTGTGGAGGGCAATAGAGATGTCGTCATCTGTGGATCTGTTTGGGCGGTATGCAAATTGGAGTGGGTCTAGGGTTTCTTGGATAATGGTGTTGATGTGAGCCATGACCAGCCTTTTCAAAGCACTTCATGGCTACAGACGTGAGTGCTACGGGTCGGTAGTCATTTAGGCAGGTTACCTTAGTATTCTTTTGCACGGGGACTATGTGGTCTGCTAAAAAACATGTTGGTATTACAGACTCAGACAGGGAGGTTGAAAATGTCAGTGAAGACACTTGACAGTTGGTCAGCGCATGCTCGGAGTACACGTCCTGGTAATCCGTCTGGCCCCGCGGCCTTGTGAATGTTGACCTGTTTAAAGGTCTTACTCACATCGGCTGCGGAGAGCGTGATCACGCAGTCGTCCGGAACGGTTGATGCTCTCATGCATTTTTCAGTGTTACTTGCCTCGAACCGAGCATATAAGTAATTTAGCTTGTCTGGTGGGCTCGTGTCACTGGGCAGCTCTCGGTTGTGCTTCCCTTTGTAGTCTGTAATGGTTTGCAGGCCCTGCCACATCCGACGAGCGTCGGAGCCGGTGTAGTACGATTCAATCTTAGCCCTGTATTGACGCTTTGCCTGTTTTATGGTTCGTCGATTGGCATAGCGGGATTTCTTATAAGCTTCTGGGTTAGAGTCCCGCACCTTGATAGCGGCAGCTCTACCCTTTAGCTCAGTGCAGATGTTGCCTGTAATCCATGGCTTCTGTTTTGGGTATGTACGTACAGTCACTGTGGGGACAACGTCCTCGATGCACATATTGATGAAGCCAGTGACTGATGTGGTGTACTTCTCAATGCCATCGGAAGAATCCCGGAACATATTCCAGTCTGTGATAGCAAAACAGTCCTGTAGTTTAGCATCTGCTTCATCTGACCACTTTTTTATAGACCGAGTCACTGGTGCTTCCTGTTTTAGTTTTTGCTTGTAAGCAGGAATCAGCAGGATAGAATTATGGTCAGATTTGCCAAATGGAGGGCGAGTGTGAGCTTTGTATGTGTCTCTGTGTGTGGAGCAAAGGTGGTCTAGTTTTTTCCCCCTCTGGTTGCACATTTAACATGTTGGTAGAAATTTGGTAAAACGGATTTGAGTTTCCCTGCATTAAAGTTTCCGGCCACTAGGAGCGCCGCCTTTGGATGAGTGTTTTCCTGTTTGCTTATGGCCGTATACAGCTCATTGAGTGTCGTCTTAGTGCCAGCATCGGTCTGTGGTGGTAAATAGACAACTACAAAGAATATAGATGAAAACTCTCTTGGTGAATTGTGTGGTCTACAGCTTATCATGAGATACTCTACCTCAGGCGAGAAAAACCTTGCGACTTCCTTAGATATTGTGCGCCAGCTGTTGTTTACAAATATGCATAGACCGCCACCCCTTTTCTTACCATAGTGTTCTATCCTGCCGATACTGTGATACCAGCTGTATGTTGTCGTTCGTCCACGACTCGGTGAAACACAAGATCTTTAATGTCCCGTTGGTAGGATTTACGTGCTTGAAGTTTGTCTAATTTATTAGTATTATTATTTAAAAAAATGTATTATTATTTTCTACCCCCTTTTCGTGGTTTCCAATTGTTAGTAGTTTCTATCTTGTCTCATCGCTACAACTCCCGTACGGGCTCGGGAGAGACGAAGGTTGAAAGTCATGCGTCCTCCGATACACAACCCAACCAAGCCGCACTGCTTCTTAACACAGCGCGCATCCAACCTGGAAGCCAGCCGCACCAATGTGCCGGTGGAAACACCGTGCACCTGGCGACCTTGGTTAGTGCGCACTGCGCCCGGCTGGTGCGCGATGAGACAAGGATATCCCTACCGGCCATACCCTCCCTATCCCGGACGACGCTATGCCAATTGTGCGTCGCCCCACTGACCTCCCGGTCGCGGCCGGTTACGATAGAGCCTGGGCGCGAACCCAGAGTCTCTGGTGGCACAGCTGGCGCTGCAGTACAGCGCCCTTGACCACTGCGCCACCCGGGAGGCCTGTCTAATTTATTATCCAATGATTGTACGTCGGCTAATAGGACCGATGGCAAATTACCCACTCGCTGCCTGACCTTTACATGGCACCCCGACCTTCGTCCTCGATACCTCCGTCTTTTTGTCCTGCGTATGACGGGATGAGGGCCTTGTCGGGTGTCTGGAGTAAATCCCTCTCGTCTTTTAATACGGGGTGAGTAATCGCTTTCCTAAAAGATATTTTCAGGTCATTAGAGACGGTGGCAGAAACATTATGTACTAAATAATTACCTCCCTCATGCCATCCTTCCCTCCTTCTCATTCCTTTCTCCTTCTCCCTACCATGCCTCCCTCTCTCTCTCTCTCTCTCTCTATCCCTCCCCTGTCTCGCTCTCTTCCTCTCCACTTCACGTTAGTAGGCTTTCTCAGAATGAATGTAGTAGCAGTGGTGTAAAGTACTTAAGTAAAAATACTTTTAAAATACTACTTAAGTCGTTTTTTTGGAGTGTCTTTACAACTTTTACTTCACTACAATCCTAAAGGAAATAATGTACTTTTTACTCCCTGACACCCAAAAGTACTTGTTACATTCTGACAGAAAAATGCTTGAATTCACGCACTTATCAAGAGAACATCCCTGCCTCTGATCTGGAGGACTTACTAAACACAAATGCTTTGTTTGTAAATTCATGTTAGAGTGTTGTAGTGTACATTTAAAAAAAACATTTAAAAAATGTACAAGTGGTGGTGGCGGCGGTGGTAGTAGTAGTAGTAGAAGCAGCAATAGTAGTAGTAGTAGTAGTAGAAGCAGCAATAGTAGTAGTAGTAGAAGCAGCAATAGTAGTAGTAGTAGTAGTGGTAGTAGTAGTAGTAGTGGTAGTAGTAGTAGTAGTAGTAGTAGTAGTAGAAGCAGCAATAGTAGTAGTAGTGGTAGTAGTAGTAGTAGTAGTAGTAGTAGTAGAAGCAGCAATAGTAGTAGTAGTGGTAGTAGTAGTAGTAGTAGTAGTGGTAGTAGAAGCAGCAATAGTAGTAGTAGTGGTAGTAGTAGTAGTAGTAGTAGAAGCAGCAATAGTAGTAGTAGTAGTAGTGGTAGTAGTAGTAGAAGCAGCAATAGTAGTAGTGGTAGTAGTAGTAGTAGTGGTAGTAGTAGTAGTAGTAGTGGTAGTAGTAGAATCAGTAGTAGTAGTAGTAGTAGAAGTAGTAGTAGAAGTGGTAGTAGTGGTAGTAGTAGTAGTAGTAGTAGCAGTGGTAATAGTAGTAGTAGTGGTAGTAGTAGAAGCAGCAGTAGTAGTAGTAGTAGTGGTAGTAGTAGTGATAGTAGTAGAAGCAGCAATAGTAGTAGTAGTAGTGGTAGTAGTAGAAGCAGCAATAGTAGTAGTAGTAGTAGTAGTAGTGGTAGTAGTAGTAGTAATAGTAGAATCAGCAGCAGTAGTAGTAGTAGTAGTAGAAGTAGTAGTAGCAGTGGTAGTAGTAGTAGTGGTAGTAGTAGAAGTAGTAGTAGTACTAGTAGTAACAGTGCTGGTACCTGGACCCTGACGGGAGGTTAGCCTGGTACCTGGACCCTGAAGGGAGGTTAGCCCGGTACCTGGACCCTGAAGGGAGGTTTGCCCGGTACCTGGACCCTGAAGGGAGGTTAGTCCGGTACCTGGACCCTGAAGGGAGGTTAGTCTGGTACCTGGACCCTGACGGGAGGTTAGTCCGGTACCTGGACCTTGACGGGAGGTTAGCCCGGTACCTGGACCCTGAAGGGAGGTTAGTCCGGTACCTGGACCCTGAAGGGAGGTTAGCCCGGTACCTGGACCCTGAAGGGAGGTTAGTCCGGTACCTGGACCCTGAAGGGAGGTTAGTCTGGTACCTGGACCCTGACGGGAGGTTAGTCCGGTACCTGGACCTTGACGGGAGGTTAGCCCGGTACCTGGACCCTGAAGGGAGGTTAGTCCGGTACCTGGACCCTGTACGGGAGGTTATTCCGGTACCTGGACCCTGAAGGGAGGTTAGCCCGGTACCTGGACCCTGAAGGGAGGTTAGCCCGGTACCTGGACCCTGAAGGGAGATTAGCCCGGTACCTGGACCCTGACGGGAGGTTATTCCAGTACCTGGACCCTAACGGGAGGTTATTCCGGTACCTGGACCCTGAAGTTTATGCCTGCGCATAACATAACCCCACCACCACCATGAAGCACTCTGTTCACAACGTTGACATCAGCAAACCGCTCAAACACACGACGCCATGCACGTGGTCTGCGGTTGTGAGGCCAGTTGGACGTACTGACAAATTCTCTAAAATGACATTGAGGCGGCTTATGGTAGAGAAACTAACATCAACTTCAATGGCAACAACTCTGGTGGACATTCCTGCAGTCAGCATGCCAATTGCACGCTCCATCAAAACTTGAGACATCTATGGCATAGTGTTGTGTGACAAAACTGAACATCTTAGAGTGTTTTTTATTGTCCCCAGTACAAGTTGCACCTGTGTAATGATCATGATGTTTAATCAGCTTCTTGTTATGCCACACCTGTCAAGTGGATGGATTATCTTGGCAAAGATAATCCACTAACAGATCATATCAAATTGTATTAGTCACATGCGCCAAATACAACAGGTGTAGGTAGACCTTACAGTGAAATGCTGAATACAACAGGTGTAGTAGACCTCACAGTGAAATGCTTACTTACAAGCCCCTAACCAACAATGCAGTTTAATAAAAATAAAAATATGAATAATAAATTAAAGTAACAAGTACTTAAAGAGGATGCAACAGGGATGTTAATATCTCTGTCATACTGTGTTTTATTATCTCAGTCATGCTGTGTTTTATTATCTCTCTGTCATACTGTGTTTTATTATCTCTCTGTCATACTGTGTTTTATTATCTCTCTGCCATGCTGTGTTTTATTATCTCTCTGCCATGCTGTGTTTTATTATCTCTCTGCCATGCTGTGTTTTATTATCTCTCTGTCATACTGTGTTTTATTATCTCTCTGTCATACTGTGTTTTATTATCTCTCCGCCATACTGTGTTTCATTATCTCTCTGTCTTGCTGTGTTTTTTATCTCTCTGTCATGCTGTGTTTTATTATCTCTCTGTCATGCTGTGTTTTATTATCTCTGTCATGCTGTGTTTTATTATCTCTGTCATGCTGTGTTTTAACTCTCTGGCATGTTATGTTTTATTATCTATCTGTCATGCTGTGTTTTATTATCTCTGTCATGTTATGTTTTATTATCTCTGTCATGCTGTGTTTTATTATCTCTGTCATGCTGTGTTTTATTATCTCTCTGTCATGCTGTGTTTTATTATCTCTGTCATGTTATGTTTTATTATCTCTGTCATGCTTCAAGAGGGCCACCATTGTTCCTGTTCCCAAGAAAGCTAAGGTAACTGAGCTAAACGACTACCGCCCCGCAGCACTCACATCCGTCATCATGAAGTGCTTTGAGAGACTAGTCAAGGACCATATCACCTCCACCCTACCTGACACCCTAGACCCACTCCAATTTGCTTACCGCCCAAATAGGTCCACAGACGATGCAATCTCAACCACACTGCACACTGCCCTAACCCATCTGGACAAGAGGAATACCTATGTGAGAATGCTGTTCATCGACTACAGCTCGGCATTCAACACCATAGTACCCTCCAAGCTCGTCATCAAGCTCGAGACCCTGGGTCTCGACCCCGCCCTGTGCAACTGGGTACTGGACTTCCTGACGGGCCGCCCCCAGGTGGTGAGGGTAGGCAACAACATCTCCTCCCCGCTGATCCTCAACACTGGGGCCCCACAAGGGTGCGTTCTGAGCCCTCTCCTGTACTCCCTGTTCACCCACGACTGCGTGGCCACGCACGCCTCCAACTCAATCATCAAGTTTGCGGACGACACAACAGTGGTAGGCTTGATTACCAACAACGACGAGACGGCCTACAGGGAGGAGGTGAGGGCCCTCGGAGTGTGGTGTCAGGAAAATAACCTCACACTCAACGTCAACAAAACTAAGGAGATGATTGTGGACTTCAGGAAACAGCAGAGGGAACACCCCCCTATCCACATCGATGGAACAGTAGTGGAGAGGGTAGCAAGTTTTAAGTTCCTCGGCATACACATCACAGACAAACTGAATTGGTCCACTCACACAGACAGCATCGTGAAGAAGGCGCAGCAGCGCCTCTTCAACCTCAGGAGGCTGAAGAAATTCGGCTTGTCACCAAAAGCACTCACAAACTTCTACAGATGCACAATCGAGAGCATCCTGGCAGGCTGTATCACCGCCTGGTATGGCAACTGCACCGCCCTCAACCGTAAGGCTCTCCAGAGGGTAGTGAGGTCTGCACAACGCATCACCGGGGGCAAACTACCTGCCCTCCAGGACACCTACACCACCCGATGTCACAGGAAGGCCATAAAGATCATCAAGGACATCAACCACCCGAGCCACTGCCTGTTCACCCCGCTATCATCCAGAAGGCGAGGTCAGTACAGGTGCATCAAAGCTGGGACCGAGAGACTGAAAAACAGCTTCTATCTCAAGGCCATCAGACTGTTAAACAGCCACCACTAACACTGAGTGGCTGCTGCCAACACACTGACACTGACTCAACTCCAGCCACTTTAATAATGGGAATTGATGGGAAATGATGTAAATATATCACTAGCCACTTTAAACAATGCTACCTTATATAATGTTACTTACCCTACATTATTCATCTCATATGCATACGTATATACTGTACTCTATATCATCGACTGTATCCTTATGTAATACATGTATCACTAGCCACTTTAAACTATGCCACTTGTTTACATACTCATCTCATTTGTACATACTGTACTCGATACCATCTACTGTATCTTGCCTATGCTGCTCTGTACCATCACTCATTCATATATCCTTATGTACATATTCTTTATCCCCTTACACTGTGTATAAGACAGTAGTTTTGGAATTGTTAGTTAGATTACTCGTTGGTTATTACTGCATTGTCGGAACTAGAAGCACAAGCATTTCGCTACACTCGCATTAACATCTGCTAACCATGTGTATGTGACAAATAAAATTTGATTTGATTTGATGCTGTGTTTTATTATCTCTCTGATATGCTGTGTTTAACTCTGTTGGATCTTGTCT
The DNA here is from genome assembly GCF_045791955.1 of Oncorhynchus clarkii lewisi. Classification (NCBI taxonomy): domain Eukaryota; kingdom Metazoa; phylum Chordata; class Actinopteri; order Salmoniformes; family Salmonidae; genus Oncorhynchus; species Oncorhynchus clarkii. The sequence continues at coordinate 5,106,681 of NC_092157.1, forward strand.
AGCCATCTTGTTTCAAGAGGACCACAATGGAAATAAATCCTGGACTTTGTGTGTTTTTATAAAATGGTCGAATTAATAAACCACACACACACACACACACACACACCACTCTGTCACATATAAAACAAGTCGCTCAGCTCTGTAGCATATCATTAGGTAGTGAAGTCCTCCACATTATACACAATGGTTCCTATTAGGACAATGTACAGAGAATGGACCAAGATGATATACAAATAACATTGTGTGTGTGTGTGTGTGTGTGTGTGTGTGTGTGTGTGTGTGTGTGTGTGTGTGTGTGTGTGTGTGTGTGTGTGTGTGTGTGTGTGTGTGTGTGTGTGTGTGTGTGTGCGTGTGTGTGTGAGACAGTGAGTGATGATGTTGTACTCGCGTCAGCTGTGCTGGTTTACTGGAGCCTGCTGGGTCTGCTCAAGACCTGCTGACACACACACACACACACCATTAACCCTGAAAGAGGTGTGTGTGTGTGTGTGTGTGTGTGATGCAGAATGCAGCCTGCTGCTTCTCCTTGGCTACTCTTCCTGCTCTGTTTTCCACACTGTGGAAGAGCTCAGTGTGTGTTTGCTGCCAGCATACTAGCGCCTCACGAACCCCCCTCCTCCTCCGTTCCTCATGTGTACCTGTCTCCCCCTGCTATATGGTCTCACGTGAAACTGGCGCGGTGCGACACTCTAATACGTCCCCCTCTCTTTTTAGCCATACCTTCTCCTCCTCCTCATCAGCATCATGTTTAGAAGCAGGGCAGACTTTGCTTTGAATATAGGGTCTCTCTACATGCCTATTAAAACCCAATCCCTGAACGGAGGCGGTATGGAGGTTCATGAACTGTACACAGAGGATACATTTAGTATGCGTACCAAGTGACACCCTATTCCCTATGTAGTGCACCCTATTCCCTACGGGCCCTGGTCAAACCTAGTGTACAATATAGAGGATAGGGTGCTATTTGGGATGTAGTCATACGCTAACTCCTCATCTCTATACTTCATGTTGCTGCAACTGCAAACCATCTTACCTTATTTATCGGACTCCTACTCTTGAATAAATAATAGCCCCTACCTTGTATTGGCCCCTACCTTGTATCGGCGCCTACCTTGTATTGGCCCCTACTTTTTATTGCCCCCTACCTTGTATTGGCCCCTACCTTGTATTGGCCCCTACCTAGTATTGTCCCCTACCTTGTATTGGCCCCTACCTTGTATTGGCCCCTACCTAGTATTGGCCCCTACCTTGTATTGCCAGCTACCTTGTATTGGCCCCTACCGTCCCTCTCCGTCCGTCCCTCTCCATCCGTCCCTCTCCGTCTGTCCCTGTCCGTCCGTCCCTCTCCGTCCGTCCCTCTCCCTCCGTCCCTCTCCGTCCATCCCTCTCCGTCCGTCCCTCTCTGTCCGTCCCTGTCCGTCCGTCCCTGTCCGTCCCTGTCGGTCCGTCCCCGTCCATCCCTGTCCGTCCGTCCCTGTCCATCTGTCCCTGTCCGTCCGTCCCTCTCCGTCCATCCCTCTCCGTCTGTCCCTCTCTGTCCGTCCCTGTCCGTCCGTCCGTCCCTCTCCATCCGTCCCTATCCGGCCGTCCCTCTCTGTCCGTCCCTGTCCATCTGTCCGTCCCTCTCTGTCCGTCCCTCTCTGTCCGTCCCTCTCTGTCCGTCCCTGTCCGTCCGTCCGTCCCTCTCCATCCGTCCCTCTCCGTCCGTCCCTGTCCGTCCCTGTCCGTCCGCCCCTCTCTGTCCGTCCCTGTACGTCCCTCTCTGTCCGTCCCTGTCCATCCGTCTCTCTCCGTCCGTCCCTCTCCGTCCGTCCCTGTCCGTCCCTCTCCGTTCGTCCCTCTCCGTCCGTCCCTCTCCATCCGTCCCTGTCCGTCCCTCTCCGTCCGTCCTTCTCCGTCCGTCCCTCTCCATCCGTCCCTGTCTGTCCCTGTCCATCCCTGTCCGTCCGCCCCTCTCTGTTCGTCCCTGTCCGTCCCTGTCCGTCCGTCCCTCTCCATCCGTCCCTGTCCGTCCCTCTCCGTCCGTCCCTCTCCGTCCGTCCCTCTCCGTCCGTCCCTCTCCATCTATCCCTGTCCGTCCCTCTCCATCCGTCCCTCTCCGTCCGTCCCTCTCCATCTGTCCCTGTCCGTCCCTCTCCATCCGTCCCTGTCTGTCCCTGTCCGTCTGTCCGTCCGACAGCAGAAGTTGTTCACTCAGTTGGAGGGGCGACGCTCTTTCCATAATGACTTTAGAGGTATTTTTCTTACGTTGAGAATGACCATCCATCTAGCCGCCCGACACCCGCGTGAAAGCTTCATGCTGCGCGTGCACGCACACACACGCACGCACGCACGCACGCACGCACACACACACACACACACAGTTCGTGCCCCAGTTAGTGACATGGCAGCGGGTGGTGTCTAGACAATACGCTGTGCGTGAATGCTTTGTGAGATCAGTGAGGAAAGAGAAGATTGGCTGAGAGAGAGAGAGAGAGAGAGAGATGGCACCCTATCCCCTGCATAGTGCGTAACCTTTGACCTATGGGTTTCCCTACGGGCCCTTGTCAAGGGTAGGGCGCTATGAAGGGAATAAGGATGCCATTTGGGACTGTCTGTGTGATGTCTCTCCTATAGGTCAGTGATTGTAAGGAGGGATTTGAGGGTGAATGTCTCTGATAAGGTCTGGGTTATTAATGGGATCACATAGCCTACATTAGGACTCATTTGACATGCATTTGATTATTGTGTAAGAGATGGATAGATTTCTCCTCCCTTGAAGATCTGTTATTCCATTTATTAAACTGAAACAGAAGAGTAAACGTTAAAAGAGATCCTCAAGCTGTTTCTTTTAACGGTCTAACTGAATCTCTATTAAACAGGAAGAAGGAAGAGTAAATGTTAAAAGAGATCCTCAAGCTGTTTCTTTTAACGGTCTAACTGAATCTCTATTAAACAGGAAGAAGGAAGAGTAAACGTTAAAAGAGATCCTCAAGCTGTTTCTTTTAACGGTCTAACTGAATCTCTATTAAACAGGAAGAAGGAAGAGTAAACGTTAAAAGAGATCCTCAAGCTGTTTCTTTTAACGGTCTAACTGAATCTCTATTAAACAGGAAGAAGGAAGAGTAAACGTTAAAAGAGATCCTCAAGCTGTTTCTTTTAACGGTCTAACTGAATCTCTATTAAACAGGAAGAAGGAAGAGGAAACGTTAAAAGAGATCCTCAAGCTGTTTCTTTTAACGGTCTAACTGAATCTCTATTAAACAGGAACAAGGAAGAGGAAATGTTAAAAGAGATCCTCAAGCTGTTTCTTTTAACGGTCTAACTGAATCTCTATTAAACAGGAAGAAGGAAGAGGAAATGTTAAAAGAGATCCTCAAGCTGTTTCTTTTAACGGTCTAACTGAATCTCTATTAAACAGGAAGAAGGAAGAGTAAACGTTAAAAGAGATCCTCAAGCTGTTTCTTTTAACGGTCTAACTGAATCTCTATTAAACAGGAAGAAGGAAGAGGAAACGTTAAAAGAGATCCTCAAGCTGTTTCTTTTAACGGTCTAACTGAATCTCTATTAAACAGGAAGAAGGAAGAGGAAATGTTAAAAGAGATCCTCAAGCTGTTTCTTTTAACGGTCTAACTGAATCTCTATTAAACAGGAAGAAGGAAGAGTAAACGTTAAAAGAGATCCTCAAGCTGTTTCTTTTAACGGTCTAACTGAATCTCTATTAAACAGGAAGAAGGAAGAGTAAACGTTAAAAGAGATCCTCAAGCTGTTTCTTTTAACGGTCTAACTGAATCTCTATTAAACAGGAAGAAGGAAGAGGAAACGTTAAAAGAGATCCTCAAGCTGTTTCTTTTAACGGTCTAACTGAATCTCTATTAAACAGGAAGAAGGAAGAGGAAACGTTAAAAGAGATCCTCAAGCTGTTTCTTTTAACGGTCTAACTGAATCTCTATTAAACAGGAAGAAGGAAGAGGAAACGTTAAAAGAGATCCTCAAGCTGTTTCTTTTAACGGTCTAACTGAATCTCTATTAAACAGGAAGAAGGAAGAGTAAATGTTAAAAGAGATCCTCAAGCTGTTTCTTTTAACGGTCTAACTGAATCTCTATTAAACAGGAAGAAGGAAGAGGAAACGTTAAAAGAGATCCTCAAGCTGTTTCTTTTAACGGTCTAACTGAATCTCTATTAAACAGGAAGAAGGAAGAGTAAATGTTAAAAGAGATCCTCAAGCTGTTTCTTTTAACGGTCTAACTGAATCTCTATTAAACAGGAAGAAGGAAGAGTAAACGTTAAAAGAGATCCTCAAGCTGTTTCTTTTAACGGTCTAACTGAATCTCTATTAAACAGGAAGAAGGAAGAGGAAATGTTAAAAGAGATCCTCAAGCTGTTTCTTTTAACGGTCTAACTGAATCTCTATTAAACAGGAAGAAGGAAGAGGAAACGTTAAAAGAGATCCTCAAGCTGTTTCTTTTAACGGTCTAACTGAATCTCTATTAAACAGGAAGAAGGAAGAGGAAACGTTAAAAGAGATCCTCAAGCTGTTTCTTTTAACGGTCTAACTGAATCTCTATTAAACAGGAAGAAGGAAGAGGAAACGTTAAAAGAGATCCTCAAGCTGTTTCTTTTAACGGTCTAACTGAATCTCTATTAAACAGGAAGAAGGAAGAGTAAATGTTAAAAGAGATCCTCAAGCTGTTTCTTTTAACGGTCTAACTGAATCTCTATTAAACAGGAAGAAGGAAGAGTAAACGTTAAAAGAGATCCTCAAGCTGTTTCTTTTAACGGTCTAACTGAATCTCTATTAAACAGGAAGAAGGAAGAGTAAACGTTAAAAGAGATCCTCAAGCTGTTTCTTTTAACGGTCTAACTGAATCTCTATTAAACAGGAAGAAGGAAGAGTAAACGTTAAAAGAGATCCTCAAGCTGTTTCTTTTAACGGTCTAACTGAATCTCTATTAAACAGGAAGAAGGAAGAGGAAACGTTAAAAGAGATCCTCAAGCTGTTTCTTTTAACGGTCTAACTGAATCTCTATTAAACAGGAACAAGGAAGAGGAAATGTTAAAAGAGATCCTCAAGCTGTTTCTTTTAACGGTCTAACTGAATCTCTATTAAACAGGAAGAAGGAAGAGGAAATGTTAAAAGAGATCCTCAAGCTGTTTCTTTTAACGGTCTAACTGAATCTCTATTAAACAGGAAGAAGGAAGAGTAAACGTTAAAAGAGATCCTCAAGCTGTTTCTTTTAACGGTCTAACTGAATCTCTATTAAACAGGAAGAAGGAAGAGGAAACGTTAAAAGAGATCCTCAAGCTGTTTCTTTTAACGGTCTAACTGAATCTCTATTAAACAGGAAGAAGGAAGAGGAAATGTTAAAAGAGATCCTCAAGCTGTTTCTTTTAACGGTCTAACTGAATCTCTATTAAACAGGAAGAAGGAAGAGTAAACGTTAAAAGAGATCCTCAAGCTGTTTCTTTTAACGGTCTAACTGAATCTCTATTAAACAGGAAGAAGGAAGAGGAAACGTTAAAAGAGATCCTCAAGCTGTTTCTTTTAACGGTCTAACTGAATCTCTATTAAACAGGAAGAAGGAAGAGGAAACGTTAAAAGAGATCCTCAAGCTGTTTCTTTTAACGGTCTAACTGAATCTCTATTAAACAGGAAGAAGGAAGAGGAAACGTTAAAAGAGATCCTCAAGCTGTTTCTTTTAACGGTCTAACTGAATCTCTATTAAACAGGAAGAAGGAAGAGGAAACGTTAAAAGAGATCCTCAAGCTGTTTCTTTTAACGGTCTAACTGAATCTCTATTAAACAGGAAGAAGGAAGAGTAAATGTTAAAAGAGATCCTCAAGCTGTTTCTTTTAACGGTCTAACTGAATCTCTATTAAACAGGAAGAAGGAAGAGGAAACGTTAAAAGAGATCCTCAAGCTGTTTCTTTTAACGGTCTAACTGAATCTCTATTAAACAGGAAGAAGGAAGAGTAAATGTTAAAAGAGATCCTCAAGCTGTTTCTTTTAACGGTCTAACTGAATCTCTATTAAACAGGAAGAAGGAAGAGTAAACGTTAAAAGAGATCCTCAAGCTGTTTCTTTTAACGGTCTAACTGAATCTCTATTAAACAGGAAGAAGGAAGAGGAAATGTTAAAAGAGATCCTCAAGCTGTTTCTTTTAACGGTCTAACTGAATCTCTATTAAACAGGAAGAAGGAAGAGGAAACGTTAAAAGAGATCCTCAAGCTGTTTCTTTTAACGGTCTAACTGAATCTCTATTAAACAGGAAGAAGGAAGAGGAAACGTTAAAAGAGATCCTCAAGCTGTTTCTTTTAACGGTCTAACTGAATCTCTATTAAACAGGAAGAAGGAAGAGGAAACGTTAAAAGAGATCCTCAAGCTGTTTCTTTTAACGGTCTAACTGAATCTCTATTAAACAGGAAGAAGGAAGAGGAAACGTTAAAAGAGATCCTCAAGCTGTTTCTTTTAACGGTCTAACTGAATCTCTATTAAACAGGAAGAAGGAAGAGTAAATGTTAAAAGAGATCCTCAAGCTGTTTCTTTTAACGGTCTAACTGAATCTCTATTAAACAGGAAGAAGGAAGAGGAAACGTTAAAAGAGATCCTCAAGCTGTTTCTTTTAACGGTCTAACTGAATCTCTATTAAACAGGAAGAAGGAAGAGTAAATGTTAAAAGAGATCCTCAAGCTGTTTCTTTTAACGGTCTAACTGAATCTCTATTAAACAGGAAGAAGGAAGAGTAAACGTTAAAAGAGATCCTCAAGCTGTTTCTTTTAACGGTCTAACTGAATCTCTATTAAACAGGAAGAAGGAAGAGGAAATGTTAAAAGAGATCCTCAAGCTGTTTCTTTTAACGGTCTAACTGAATCTCTATTAAACAGGAAGAAGGAAGAGGAAACGTTAAAAGAGATCCTCAAGCTGTTTCTTTTAACGGTCTAACTGAATCTCTATTAAACAGGAAGAAGGAAGAGGAAACGTTAAAAGAGATCCTCAAGCTGTTTCTTTTAACGGTCTAACTGAATCTCTATTAAACAGGAAGAAGGAAGAGGAAACGTTAAAAGAGATCCTCAAGCTGTTTCTTTTAACGGTCTAACTGAATCTCTATTAAACAGGAAGAAGGAAGAGTAAATGTTAAAAGAGATCCTCAAGCTGTTTCTTTTAACGGTCTAACTGAATCTCTATTAAACAGGAAGAAGGAAGAGGAAACGTTAAAAGAGATCCTCAAGCTGTTTCTTTTAACGGTCTAACTGAATCTCTATTAAACAGGAAGAAGGAAGAGTAAACGTTAAAAGAGATCCTCAAGCTGTTTCTTTTAACGGTCTAACTGAATCTCTATTAAACAGGAAGAAGGAAGAGGAAACGTTAAAAGAGATCCTCAAGCTGTTTCTTTTAACGGTCTAACTGAATCTCTATTAAACAGGAAGAAGGAAGAGGAAACGTTAAAAGAGATCCTCAAGCTGTTTCTTTTAACGGTCTAACTGAATCTCTATTAAACAGGAAGAAGGAAGAGTAAACGTTAAAAGAGATCCTCAAGCTGTTTCTTTTAACGGTCTAACTGAATCTCTATTAAACAGGAAGAAGGAAGAGGAAACGTTAAAAGAGATCCTCAAGCTGTTTCTTTTAACGGTCTAACTGAATCTCTATTAAACAGGAAGAAGGAAGAGTAAATGTTAAAAGAGATCCTCAAGCTGTTTCTTTTAACGGTCTAACTGAATCTCTATTAAACAGGAAGAAGGAAGAGTAAACGTTAAAAGAGATCCTCAAGCTGTTTCTTTTAACGGTCTAACTGAATCTCTATTAAACAGGAAGAAGGAAGAGGAAATGTTAAAAGAGATCCTCAAGCTGTTTCTTTTAACGGTCTAACTGAATCTCTATTAAACAGGAAGAAGGAAGAGGAAACGTTAAAAGAGATCCTCAAGCTGTTTCTTTTAACGGTCTAACTGAATCTCTATTAAACAGGAAGAAGGAAGAGGAAACGTTAAAAGAGATCCTCAAGCTGTTTCTTTTAACGGTCTAACTGAATCTCTATTAAACAGGAAGAAGGAAGAGTAAATGTTAAAAGAGATCCTCAAGCTGTTTCTTTTAACGGTCTAACTGAATCTCTATTAAACAGGAAGAAGGAAGAGGAAACGTTAAAAGAGATCCTCAAGCTGTTTCTTTTAACGGTCTAACTGAATCTCTATTAAACAGGAAGAAGGAAGAGTAAATGTTAAAAGAGATCCTCAAGCTGTTTCTTTTAACGGTCTAACTGAATCTCTATTAAACAGGAAGAAGGAAGAGGAAACGTTAAAAGAGATCCTCAAGCTGTTTCTTTTAACGGTCTAACTGAATCTCTATTAAACAGGAAGAAGGAAGAGGAAACGTTAAAAGAGATCCTCAAGCTGTTTCTTTTAACGGTCTAACTGAATCTCTATTAAACAGGAAGAAGGAAGAGTAAACGTTAAAAGAGATCCTCAAGCTGTTTCTTTTAACGGTCTAACTGAATCTCTATTAAACAGGAAGAAGGAAGAGTAAACGTTAAAAGAGATCCTCAAGCTGTTTCTTTTAACGGTCTAACTGAATCTCTATTAAACAAGAAGAAGGAAGAGGATGCAGCTGAGCGATCCAAATTAACAGCATGTTCCTCTCATTCCAAATACCACCCTATTACATTTGTAGTGCACTACTTTTGATGGGCTCGAGGTACTAGGGTGCCATTTCGCTCAGACTACAGCCAGTCTTTGTCTCTCTGTTTTAAGGTTTATATCTGTTGATGAGGCTGTTGATGGGGCTGTTGAGGCTGTTGATGGGGCTGTTGATGAGGCTGTTGATGGGGCTGTTGATGAGGCTGTTGATGGGGCTGTTGATGGGGCTGTTGATGGGGCTGTTGAGGAGGCTGTTGATGAGGCTGTGAGGACATTTGAGGTAAAGAAAGAAACATGATTCTGATTTGTCTTTCTTTCCCACAGAGAAAGCAGCAGCAGCCAATGAAGAGGAGGTACAGAAGGCGGACATCTCATCAACGGGCCAATCCGTCATCGACAAGGAGGCTCTCGGACCAATGATGCTGGAGGTGAGTCTGAGAGCTGCTGCTACTGCTGGGCTAGTCCGGGCTGGGTTGGGCCGGGTAGGGCCGGGCTGGGTTGGGTTGGGCTGGGCTGGGTCGGCTGGGTTGGGTTGGGCTGGGTTGGGTTAGGCTGGGCTGGGCCGAGCTGGGTTGGGTTAGGCTGGGTTATATCCAGGCAGTTCATTCAAAACCAAGGTTGCTTTTGCATGCTGACACGTGGGGGCGTTTCCTGCCCGACAGCCTATGGAGCGAGCTAACAGAGTCTGTACTCAGAGAGTGTGGGTGTGAAGCGCTGGTCTCCCTGTCCGTCCCTCCATCCACCGGCAGCCAACAGATGGGAAAGCAGGCAGGAGGAAGAGAAGGGGGAAGAGGGAAGGGCAGGAGGGAGAGAAATGGAAGAGGGAAGGGCAGTGGAGAGGGAGAGAGGGAGGCAGGGGAGAGGGAGAGAGGGAGGCAGGGGAGAGGGAGAGAGGGAGGCAGGGGAGAGGGAGAGAGGGAGGCAGGGGAGGGGGAGGCGGGGGAGAGGGAGAGAGGGAGGCGGGGGAGAGGGAGGCAGAGGAGAGGGAGGCAGGAGAGAGGGAGGCAGGAGAGAGGGAGGCAGGGGAGAGGGAGAGAGGGAGGCAGGGGAGAGGGAGAGAGAGAGGCAGGGGAGAGGGAGAGAGGGAGGCAGGGGAGAGGGAGGCAGGGGAGAGGGAGGTGAGGGAGGCGGGGGAGAGGGAGACAGGGGAGAGGGAGAGAGGGAGGCAGGGGAGAGGGAGAGAGGGAGGCAGGGGAGAGGGAGAGAGGGAGGCAGGGGAGAGGGGGAGAGAGAGGCAGGGGAGAGGGGGAGAGAGAGGCAGGGGAGAGGGAGAGAGAGAGGCAGGGGAGAGGGAGAGAGGGAGGCAGGGGAGAGGGAGAGAGGGAGGCAGGGGAGAGGGAGAGAGGGAGGCAGGGGAGAGGGGGAGAGAGGAAAAGTGGCTATATTTAGCAGAGTTGCATGTGGATTCAGTGACGGTGGACCTCTAGAGCTATAAATATTTTCCTGACAGGAGACGTCTCACAGTGAACAGAGGGAATAGCGGAATGGGAGGAGGGAAGAGAGGGCTGAATGAACTGATTCATCAGGCCGGCAGGCAGCGAGGCTGTGGGTGTTGCTTGGCCATTAGACGTCAGAGGCACTTCAGTAGCTGTGCGTATGGCGGTCTGTCGCCTGCGTCGGACAACGGGGACGTTGCTCAGCACACTACAGCAGACTCGTGATTTACAACCAGATGTTATCACAGCAGTGGAGAAACACCACAGCAGACCAGTGATTTACAACCAGATGAAATCATAGTGCACATTTCTGCTTCATTTGTCTGCAGAAAATGACCAGGAAGAGAGAGGACACACTAACTCAGCATGGCTGTTGTCAGTCAAATAGTCAGCCTGTCAGTTAGCTAGCCAGCCAGTCAGCCTGTCAGTTAGCTAGTCAGTCATTTAGCTAGCCAGTCAGCCTGTCAGTTAGCTAGCCAGCCAGTCAGCCTGTCAGTTAGCTAGCCAGCCAGTTAGCCTGTCAGTTAGCTAGCCAGCCAGTCAGCCAGTCAGTTAGCTAGCCAGCCAGTCAGCCTGTCAGTTAGCTAGCCAGCCAGTCAGCCTGTCAGTTAGCTAGCCAGCCAGTCAGCCTGTCAGTTAGCTAGCTAGCCAGTCAGTTAGCTAGCTAGCCAGTCAGTTAGCTAGCCAGTCAGCCTGTCAGTCGGTTAGCTAGCCAGTCAGCCTGTCAGTTAGATAGCCCGTCAACCTGTCAGTGAGCTAGCCTGTCAGTGAGCTAGCCAGTCAGCCTGTCAGTTAGCTAGCCAGTCAGCCTGTCAATTAGCTAGCCAGTCATTTAGCTAGCCTGTCAGTTAGCTAGCCTGTCAGTTAGCTAGCCAGTCAGCCTGTCAGTTAGCTAGCCAGTCAGTTAGCTAGCCAGTCAGCCTGTCAGTTAGCTAGCCAGTCAGCCTGTCAGTCAGTTAGCTAGCCAGTCAGTTAGCTAGCCAGTCAGTTAGCTAGCCTGTCAGCTAGCTAGCCAGTCAGTTAGCTAGCCAGTCAGCTAGCTAGTCTGTCAGCCTGTCAGTTAGCTAGCCTGTGTCAACATGACTGAGAAGACACATGACCTGGTAGTAGACCAGTGTCAACATGACTGAGAAGACACATGACCTGGTAGTAGACCAGTGTCAACATGACTGAGAAGACACATGACCTGGTAGTAGACCAGTGTCAACATGACTGAGAAGACACATGACCTGGTAGTAGACCAGTGTCAACATGACTGAGAAGACACATGACCTGGTAGTAGACCAGTGTCAACATGACTGAAAAGACACATGACCTGGTAGTAGACCAGTGTCCACATGACTGAGAAGACACATGACCTGGTAGTGGACCAGTGTCAACATGACTGAGAAGACACATGACCTGGTAGTGGACCAGTGTCAACATGACTGAGAAGACACATGACCTGGTAGTGGACCAGTGTCAACATGACTGAGAAGACACATGACCTGGTAGTGGACCAGTGTCAACCAGACTGAGAAGACACATGACCTGGTAGTAGACCAGTGTCAACATGACTGAGAAGACACATGACCTGGTAGTGGACCAGTGTCAACATGACTGAGAAGAAACATGACCTGGTAGTGGACCAGTGTCAACATGAGAAGACACGTGACCTGAAGACACGTGACCTGGTAGTGGACCAGTGTCAACCAGTGTCAACATGAGAAGACACATGACCTGGTAGTAGACCAGTGTCAACATGACTGAGAAGACACATGACCTGGTAGTAGACCAGTGTCAACATGACTGAGAAGACACATGACCTGGTAGTAGACCAGTGTCAATATGACTGAGAAGACACATGACATGGTAGTAGACCAGTGTCAACATGACTGAGAAGACACATGACATGGTAGTAGACCAGTGTCAACATGACTGAGAAGACACATGACCTGGTAGTAGACCAGTGTCAACATGACTGAGAAGACACATGACCTGGTATGAAGACAAAACAAAACAAGATGGGAAATATTATTGACATTACTTTGCACTTTTCACTGGCTGTCCCTCAGGTTGTGGCAGGAGGACACATATTTGGCTGCCAAAACGGCACATTTTTGCTTTTCAACCAATAAATATTTGATTTTTTCCTTCATCTTTTATAGTTTCAAATTCTTTGTATTGAATTATAATTTTGGGAAAGAAATATTCTCTTTGGTCTGAGTATTTGTCACAGTGTAATAGGAAATGCAGCTCTGTCTCTACCTCTCCCCTGGAGGAGAGTGAGCACAGCCTGTCCTCTCTGGGCAGCCAGGTTTGTCTGTGACGACCGGTCTCTATAGCCAGACAGTCCTCTCTGGGCAGCCAGGTTTGTCTGTGACGACCGGTCTCTATAGCCAGACTGTCCTCTCTGGGCAGCCAGGTTTGTCTGTGACGACCGGTCTCTATAGCCAGACTGTCCTCTCTGGGCAGCCAGGTTTATCTGTGACGACCGGTCTCTATAGCCAGACTGTCCTCTCTGGGCAGCCAGGTTTGTCTGTGACGACAGGTCTCTATAGCCAGACTGTCCTCTCTGGGCAGCCAGGTTTGTCTGTGACGACCGGTCTCTATAGCCAGACTGTCCTCTCTGGGCAGCCAGGTTTGTCTGTGACGACCGGTCTCTATAGCCAGACTGTCCTCTCTGGGCAGCCAGGTTTGTCTGTGATGACTGGTCTCTACAGCCAGACTGTCCTCTCTGGGCAGCCAGGTTTGTCTGTGACGACCGGTCTCTATAGCCAGACTGTCCTCTCTGGGCAGCCAGGTATGTCTGTGACGACCGGTCTCTATAGCCAGACTGTCCTCTCTGGGCAGCCAGGTTTGTCTGTGACGACCGGTCTCTATAGCCAGACTGTCCTCTCTGGGCAGCCAGGTTTGTCTGTGACGACCGGTCTCTATAGCCAGACTGTCCTCTCTGGGCAGCCAGGTTTGTCTGTGACGACCGGTTTCTATAGCCAGACTGTCCTCTCTGGGCAGCCAGGTTTGTCTGTGACGACCGGTCTCTATAGCCAGACTGTCCTCTCTGGGCAGCCAGGTTTGTCTGTGACGACCGGTCTCTATAGCCAGACTGTCCTCTCTGGGCAGCCAGGTTTGTCTGTGACGACCGGTCTCTTTAGCCAGACTGTCCTCTCTGGGCAGCCAGGTTGGCCTGTGATGACCGGTCTCTATAGCCAGACTGTCCTCTCTGGGCAGCCAGGTTTGTCTGTGACGACCGGTCTCTATAGCCAGACTGTCCTCTCTGGGCAGCCAGGTTTGTCTGTGACGACCGGTCTCTATAGCCAGACTGTCCTGTCTGGGCAGCCAGGTTTGTCTGTGACGACCGGTCTCTATAGCCAGACTGTCCTCTCTGGGCAGCCAGGTTTGTCTGTGACGACCGGTTTCTATAGTCAGACTGTCCTCTCTGGGCAGCCAGGTTTGTCTGTGACGACCGGTCTCTATAGCCAGACTGTCCTCTCTGGGCAGCCAGGTTTGTCTGTGACGACCGGTCTCTATAGCCAGACTGTCCTCTCTGGGCAGCCAGGTTTGTCTGTGACGACCGGTCTCTTTAGCCAGACTGTCCTCTCTGGGCAGCCAGGTTGGCCTGTGATGACCGGTCTCTATAGCCAGACTGTCCTCTCTGGGCAGCCAGGTTTGTCTGTGACGACCGGTCTCTATAGCCAGACTGTCCTCTCTGGGCAGCCAGGTTTGTCTGTGACGACCGGTCTCTATAGCCAGACTGTCCTCTCTGGGCAGCCAGGTTTGTCTGTGACGACCGGTCTCTATAGCCAGACTGTCCTCTCTGAGCAGCCAGGTTTGTCTGTGACGACCGGTCTCTATAGCCAGACTGTCCTCTCTGGGCAGCCAGGTTTGTCTGTGACGACCGGTCTCTATAGCCAGACTGTCCTCTCTGGGCAGCCAGGTTTGTCTGTGACGACCGGTCTCTTTAGCCAGACTGTCCTCTCTGGGCAGCCAGGTTTGTCTGTGACGACCGGTCTCTATAGCCAGACTGTCCTCTCTGGGCAGCCAGGTTTGTCTGTGACGACCGGTCTCTTTAGCCAGACTGTCCTCTCTGGGCAGCCAGGTTTGTCTGTGACGACCGGTCTCTATAGCCAGACTGTCCTCTCTGGGCAGCCAGGTTTGTCTGTGACGACCGGTCTCTATAGCCAGACTGTCCTCTCTGGGCAGCCAGGTTTGTCTGTGACGACCGGTCTCTATAGCCAGCCTGTCCTCTCTGGGCAGCCAGGTTTGTCTGTGACAACCAGTCTCTATAGCCAGACTGTCCTCTCTGGGCAGCCAGGTTTGTCTGTGACGACCGGTCTCTGTAGCCAGACTGTCCTCTCTGGGCAGCCAGGTTGGTCTGTGACGACCGGTCTCTATAGCCAGACTGTCCTCTCTGGGCAGCCAGGTTGGTCTGTGACGACCGGTCTCTATAGCCAGACTGTGCTCACTGAGTCTGTACCTAGTCAATGTTTTCCTCAGTTTTCTATCAGTCACATTGGTCAGATAGTCTGCCACCAAGTACTGTCTGTTTAGAGCCAAATAGCATTGAAGTTTTCTTTGATTTTTTTGTGGTGTCTTTCCAATAGGTGATATATTTTTATTTTTGTTTTGTGATGATTTGGTTGGGCCAGATTTTCTGAGTGCTGTCCTGAGGCTCTATGGGGTTGGTTTGGGTTGGTGAACTGAGCCTCAGAACCAGCTGGCTGAGTGCTGTCCTGAGGCTCTATAGGGTTGGTTTGGGTTGGTGAACTGAGCCTCAGAACCAGCTGGCTGAGTGCTGTCCTGAGGCGCTATGGGGTTGGTTTGGGTTGGTGAAATGAGTCTCAGAACCAGGTGGCTGAGTGCTGTCCTGAGGCGCTATGGGGTTGGTTTGGGTTGGTGAACTGAGCCTCAGAACCAGCTGGCTGAGTGCTGTCCTGAGGCTCTATGGGGTTGGTTTGGGTTGGTGAACTGAGCCTCAGAACCAGCTGGATGAGTGCTGTCCTGAGGCTCTATAGGGTTGGTTTGGGTTGGTGAACTGAGCCTCAGAACCAGCTGGCTGACTGCTGTCCTGAGGCTCTATGGGGTTGGTTTGGGTTGGTGAACTGAGCCTCAGAACCAGCTGGCTGACTGCTGTCCTGAGGCTCTATGGGGTTGGTTTGGGTTGGTGAACTGAGCCTCAGAACCAGCTGGCTGAGGGGACTCTTCTCTTGTTTCATCTCTTGACATTGTAGAGCTGTGTGATGGAATGTTTTGGGGTCACTTGTTTTTATGTGGTTGTAAAATTTGATGTCTCTTTTTTTCTATTTGAATGAGGAGGGGTTTTGGCCCAAACATGCCTTATTTGGAGTTTTTCTTTTGCACTTGCGATACAGTCTTGCAAAACTCTGCATGCAGTATTTCAATTGGATGTTTGTCCCATTTGGTAAATTCATTATTTGAGATTGGACCCCATACTTCACTGCCTACTTCTCTCTCTCTCTCTCTCTCTCTCTCTCTCTCTCTCTCTCTCTCTCTCTCTCTCTCTCTCTCTCTCTCTCTCTCTCTCTCTCTCTCTCTCTCTCTCTCTCTCTCTCTCTCTCTCTCTCTCTCTCTCTCTGTGTGTCTCTGTCTCTCTCTCTCCCCTCCCTCCCCCCTCTGCCACCATAGTCACACACTACAGTCCATTAACTCTCAGGCCTTGGTAACAAAGCTATCGTTAATATCCCACCCCCTGTCGCTTTCTATGAACACAACAATTAGCAGGTCATTTGTGTTGGTTTTATTAGCGGTATTGTTTTGTACATTTACTGCAACGTTCTGTTGTTCAGCTAGCGAGATCAAAGGCCATTTCTCAGAGTGATCCTGCTGTGTCTGAAATGGCACCCTTTCCCCTACTTTTGACTAAAGCCTATGGGCTCAAATGTAGTTCACTTTAAAGGGAATAGGAAGCCATTTGAGGTACAGACAATGTCTTTTTAGTTTAAATACCCTGCTGAATCTGGAGACCACTCTACGCAAACCTCTCCCTTAGTCTCTACTCAAACCTCTCCCTCTTCCTTGGTCTCTACTCAAACCTCTCCCTTAGTCTCTACTCAAACCTCTCCCTTAGTCTCTACTCAAACCTCTCCCTCTTCCTTGGTCTCTACTCAAATCTCTCCCTCTCCCTTGGTCTCTACTCAAACCTTTCCCTCTTCCTTGGTCTCTACTCAAACCTCTCCCTCTTCCTTAGTCTCTACTCAAACCTTTCCCTCTTCCTTGGTCTCTACTCAAACCTCTCCCTCTTCCTTGGTCTCTACTCAAACCTCTCCCTTAGTCTCTACTCAAACCTCTCCCTTGGTCTCTACTCAAACCTCTCCCTCTCCCTTGGTCTCTACGCAAACCTCTCCCTCTCCCTTGGTCTCTACTCAAACCTCTCCCTCTTCCTTGGTCTCTACTCAAACCTCTCCCTCTTCCTTGGTCTCTACTCAAACCTCTCCCTCTCCCTTGGTCTCTACTCAAACCTCTCCCTCTTCCTTGGTCTCTACTCAAACCTCTCCCTCTCCCTTGGTCTCTACTCAAACCTCTCCCTTGGTCTCTACTCAAACCTCTTCCTTGGTCTCTACTCAAACCTCTCCCTCTCCCTTGGTCTCTACTGAAACCTCTCCCTCTCCCTTGGTCTCTACTCAAACCTCTCCCTCTCCCTTGGTGTCTACTCAAACCTCTTTCCCTCACTTGGTGTCTACTCAAACCTCTTCGTCTCCCTTGGCCTCTACTCAAACCTCTCCCTCTCCCTTGGTCTCTACTCAAACCTCTCCCTCTTCCTTGGGTCTCTACTCAAACCTATTTGTCTCCCTTGGCCTCTACTCAAACCTCTTTCCCTCCCTTGGTCTCTACTCAAACCTCTTTCCCTCCCTTGGTCTCTACTCAAACCTCTTTCCCTCCCTTGGCCTCTACTCAAACCTCTTTCCCTCCCTTGGTCTCTACTCAAACCTCTTCCTCTCCCTTGGTGTCTACTCAAACCTCTTCCTCTCCCTTGGCCTCTACTCAAACCTCTTCCCCTCCCTTGGTCTCTACTCAAACCTCTTTCCCTCCCTTGGTCTCTACTCAAACCTCTTTCCCTCCCTTGGTCTCTACTCAAACCTCTTTCCCTCCCTTGGTCTCTACTCAAACCTCTTCCTCTCCCTTGGTCTCTACTCAAACCTCTTTCCCTCCCTTGGTCTCTACTCAAACCTCTTCCTCTCCCTTGGTGTCTACTCAAACCTCTTCCCCTCCCTTGGCCTCTACTCAAACCTCTTCCCCTCCCTTGGCCTCTACTCAAACCTCTCCCTCTCCTTTGGTCTCTTGTAGATATTTTGAAAAGCTAGAAAGTTGAAGAAAACAATGTCAACAATTAAATATACGTATATTATTTTTCTCCCCCCTTCCCCCTCCAGGCCCTGGACGGGTTCTTCTTCGTGGTGAATATGGAGGGTAACATTGTGTTTGTGTCTGAGAACGTGACCCAGTACCTGCTGTATAACCAGGAGGAGCTGATGAACACCAGCATCTACAGCGTCCTGCACGTAGGAGACCACGCTGAGTTCATCAAGAACCTGCTGCCCAAGAGCCTGGGTGAGTATACCTAGGGCTGGGTCAGTCTACTGTACAGTATACCTATGGCTGGGTCAGTCTACTGTACAGTATACCTAGGGCTGGGTCAGTCTACTGTACAGTATACCTAGGGCTGGGTCGGTACAGTATACCTAGTACAGTATATACCTAGGGCTGGGTCGGTCTACAGTACAGTATACCTAGGGCTGGGTCAGTCTACTGTACAGTATACCTAGGGCTGGGTCAGTCTACAGTATACCTAGGGCTGGGTCAGTCTACTGTACAGTATACCTAGGGCTGGGTCAGTCTACTGTACAGTATACCTAGGGCTGGGTCGGTCTACAGTATAACTAGGGTTGGGTCAGTCTACTGTACAGTATACCTAGGGCTGGGTCAGTCTACTGTACAGTATACATAGGGCTGGGTCAGTCTACAGTACAGAATACCTAGGGCTGGGTCAGTCTACTGTACAGTATACCTAGGGCTGGGTCAGTCTACTGTACAGTATACCTAGGGCTGGGTCAGTCTACTGTACAGTATACCTAGGGCTGGGTCAGTCTACTGTACAGTATACCTAGGGCTGGGTCAGTCTACTGTACAGTATACCTAGGGCTGGGTCAGTCTACAGTATACCTAGGGCTGGATCGGTCTACTGTACATTATACCTATGGCTGAGTCAGTCTACAGTACAGTATACCTAGGGCGGGGTCAGTCTACTGTACAGTATACCTAGGGCTGGGTCAGTCTACAGTACAGTATACCTAGGGCTGGGTCAGTCTACAGTATACCTACCGCTGGGTCAGTCTACAGTATACCTAGGGCTGGGTCTGTCTACTGTACAGTATACC
>NC_092157.1:5130099-5140099 GCF_045791955.1 Oncorhynchus clarkii lewisi
CTCCCCCATCTCCCTGCTCCTCCCCCATCTCCCTTCTCCTCCCCCCATCTACCTCCCCCTCCCCCATCTCCCTTCCCCTCCCCCATCTCCCTTCTCCTCCCCCCATCTACCTTCCCCTCCCTCCATCTCCCTTCCCCTCCCTCCCTCCCCCATCTCCCCTCCTCCCTCCATCTCCCTTCTCCTCCCTCCATCTCCCTTCCCCTCCCTCCATCTCCCTTCTCCTCCCTCTATCTCCCTTCTCCTCCCTCCATCTCCCTCCATCTCCCTTCCCCTCCCTCCCTCCCTCTGTAGTGAACGGTGTGCCGTGGTCCAGTGAAGGTCCCAGGAGGAACAGTCACACGTTTAACTGTCGTATGCTGGTCAACCCTCACAGTGACAACAGGGACGAGACCAACGACCATGAGAGACAGCAACAGAAATACGAAGCCATGCAGTGTTTCGCTGTCTCCGAACCCAAGAGCATCAAGGAGGAGGCAGAAGGTATGGAGAGAGGTGGGAGGGATTCACTGTAAACCCAAGAGCATCAAGGAGGAGGCAGAAGGTATGGAGAGAGGGGGGAGGGATTCACTGTAAACCCAAGAGCATCAAGGATGAGGAAGAAGGTATGGAGAGAGGGGGGAGGGATTCACTGTAAACCCAAGAGCATCAAGGAGGAGGCAGAAGGTATGGAGAGAGGGGGGAGGGATTCACTGTAAACCCAAGAGCATCAAGGAGGAGGCAGAAGGTATGGAGAGAGGGGGGAGGGATTCACTGTAAACCCAAGAGCATCAAGGAGGAGGAAGAAGGTATGGAGAGAGGGGGGAGGGATTCACTGTAAACCCAAGAGCATCAAGGAGGAGGCAGAAGGTATGGAGAGAGGGGGGAGGGATTCACTGTAAACCCAAGAGCATCAAGGAGGAGGCAGAAGGTATGGAGAGAGGGGGAGGGGTTCACTGTAAACCCAAGAGCATCAAGGAGGAGGCAGAAGGTATGGAGAGAGGGGGGAGGGATTCACTGTAAACCCAAGAGCATCAAGGAGGAGGTAGAAGGTATGGAGAGAGGGGGGAGGGGGGAGGGAGAGAGATTCACTGTAAACCCAAGAGCATCAAGGAGGAGGCAGAAGGTATGGAGAGAGGGGGGAGGGGTTCACTGTAAACCCAAGAGCATCAAGGAGGAGGCAGAAGGTATGGAGAGAGGGGGGAGGGATTCACTGTAAACCCAAGAGCATCAATGAGGAGGTAGAAGGTATGGAGAGAGGGGGGAGGGAGGGGGGGGGGGGGAGGGAGAGAGATTCACTGTAAACCCAAGAGCATCAAGGAGGAGGCAGAAGGTATGGAGAGAGGGGGGAGGGATTCACTGTAAACCCAAGAGCATCAAGGAGGAGGCAGAAGGTATGGAGAGAGGGGGGAGGGATTCACTGTAAACCCAAGAGCATCAAGGAGGAGGCAGAAGGTATGGAGAGAGGGGGGAGGGATTCACTGTAAACCCAAGAGCATCAAGGAGGAGGCAGATGGTATGGAGAGAGGGGGAGGGATTCACTGTAAACCCAAGAGCATCAAGGAGGAGGCAGAAGGTATGGAGAGAGGGGGGAGGGATTCACTGTAAACCCAAGAGCATCAAGGAGGAGGCCGAAGGTATGGAGAGAGGGGGAGGGATTCACTGTAAACCCAAGAGCATCAAGGAGGAGGCAGAAGGTATGGAGAGAGGGGGGAGGGAGAGAGGGGGGAGGGATTCACTGTAAACCCAAGAGCATCAAGGAGGAGGCAGAAGGTGTGGAGATAGGGGAGGGGGACAGGAAGGTGACTGGGGGAGGAGGAGGGAGACAGGAAGGTGACTGGGGGAGGAGGGGGGGGACAGGAAGGTGACTGGGAGAGGGGGAGGGGGACAGGAAGGTGACTGGGGGAGTAGGAAGGGGACAGGAAGGTGACTGGGGGAGGAGGAGGGGGACAGGAAGGTGACTGGGGGAGTAGGAGGAACACAGGAAGGTGACTGGGGGAGTAGGAGGGGGACAGGAAGGTGACTGGGGGAGTAGGAGGGGGACAGGATGGTGACTGGGGGAGTAGGAGGAACACGGGAAGGTGACTGGGGGAGTAGGAGGAACACAGGAAGGTGACTGGGGGAGTAGGAGGGGGACAGGAAGGTGACTGGGGGAGTAGGAGGAACACAGGAAGGTGACTGGGGGAGTAGGAGGAACACGGGAAGGTGACTGGGGGAGTAGGAGGGGGACAGGAAGGTGACTGGGGGACAGGAAAGTGACTGGGGGATTAGGAGGAACACAGGAAGGTGACTGGGGGAGTAGGAGGAACACAGGAAGGTGACTGGGGGAGTAGGAGGGGGACAGGAAGGTGACTGGGGGAGTAGGAGGAACACAGGAAGGTGACTGGGGGAGTAGGAGGAACACGGGAAGGTGACTGGGGGAGTAGGAGGGGGACAGGAAGGTGACTGGGGGAGTAGGAGGGGGACAGGATGGTGACTGTCTCCTGTTACATCCTGTTATACTGTCAGCATGTCCCCTGTTACATCGTGTTATACTGTCATCATGTCACCCTGTTCCCTCTGTAGTGAAGGAGCACAGCCCATTAATAACTACTAGATAAATAACAACACATACTGGAAATAAACCGTGTTTCAATTTCTCTCTCCCCCTCTCTCCCTTCCCTCCTCTCTTCTCTTCTCCCTCTCTTTCTCCCTCTCTCTCCCTCTCTCTCTTCCCCTCCCACCTCTCTCCCTCTTTCTCCCACTCCCTCCCTCCCCTCTCTCTCTTGCTCCCTCTCGCTCTCCCTCTTTCTCTCTCTCCCGCCCTCCCCTCTCTCTCTTGCTCCCTCCCACCTCTCTCTCTCTCTCTCTCCCTCTCCTTCTAGACTTCCAGTCATGTCTGATTTGTGTGGCTCGCAGGATGCCCATGAAGGCGGGGCCAATTCTTCCCGCGCACGAGAGCTTCACCACCCGCCAGGACCTGCAAGGTAACCAATCACAGCACTGAAATCCTACCACCTGACCTGGCATAAACAATCACACGGCGAGGATCATACCACCAGAACAGACATTAACCAATCACATCCACTGAATCATACCACCAGACCAGACATTAACCAATCACATCCACTGAATCATACCACCAGGCTGCCAATAACCAATCACACGGCCTGAAAAATGACCAATGCTGTCCACCAGGCGGATCTTAACCAATCGGAAAACAATCTATAAATGACCAGCAATACCCTAACCAATCACACAGACAGACTGGTACGACCAGACAGATTATAACCAATCACATTCGTCTTTAAATGAGGTTTCCAGTGACAAAGTAACTATTCTCAAGGTGTCACTGTGAAGAGATATGGTAGAGAGAGAGTGTTGTCTGAGTGCCAGCCCAAAGCCTGGTCAGTACCCAACCCGTGACCCGGGTGTACTGCTGTCCCAAAGCCTGGTCAGTACCCAACCCGTGACCCGGGTGTACTGCTGTCCCAAAGCCTGGTCAATACCCAACCCGTGACCCTGGTGTACTGCTGTCCCAAAGCCTGGTCAGTACCCAACCCGTGACCCTGGTGTACTGCTGTCCCAAAGCCTGGTCAATACCCAACCCGTGACCCTGGTGTACTGCTGTCCCAAAGCCTGGTCAATACCCAACCCGTGACCCTGGTGTACTGCTGTCCCAAAGCCTGGTCAGTACCCAACCCGTGGCCCTGGTGTACTGCTGTCCCAAAGCCTGGTCAATACCCAACCCGTGACCCTGGTGTACTGCTGTTCCAAAGCCTGGTCAATACCCAACCCGTGACCTGGGTGTACTGCTGTTCTGGCACTGTACCTGCGTCTTTAGTCTGTCACTCACCCTGCAGTCTACCTGCAGTCTACCTGCAGTCTACCTGCAGTCTACCTGACCGCTCTGTATCAGCCTCCATGTACACTGGACACTGGACAGGGAGTATCAAATCAAATGTATTTATATAGCCCTTCGTACATCAGCTGATATCTCAAAGTGCTGTACAGAAACCCAGCCTAAAACCCCAAACAGCAAGCAATGCAGGTGTAGATGCACGGTGGCTAGGAAAAACTCCCTAGAAAGGCCAAAACCTAGGAATAACCCTAGAGAGGAACCAGGCTATGTGGGGTGGCCAGTCCTCTTCTAGATGTGCCGGAAGTATGACAGAACAGCGTGTGTGAACGACAGAGAGAGGAGGTCTATGAGTGTGTAAAACAGATGGACAGATAGTGTGTGTGTGTGTGTGTGTGTGCACGCTTGTGTGCATGTAAGCTCAATAACCTGACCTCATGCGTGTGAGCATTTGTGATCAGTAGCCTGTCTCTCTCTCTCTCTCTCTCTCTCTCTCTCTCTCCGCTGTGTCCCTAGGTAAGATCACGTCACTAGACACCAGTCTTCTGAGAGCCTCTATGAAGCCTGGCTGGGAAGACCTGGTGAGGACAAGTATCCAGAGGTTTCACCTACAGAACGACGGAGAGATGTCCTTCGCCAAGAGACACCAACAAGAGGGTGAGACTACCAGACGAGACCTATATAATCTTAGACTACCAGACGAGGCCTGTATCATCTTAGACTACCAGACGAGGCCTGTATCATCTTAGACTATCTGACGAGGCCTGTATCATCTTAGACTACCAGACGAGGCCTGTATCATCTTAGACTACCAGACGAGGCCTGTATCATCTTAGACTATCTGACGAGGCCTGTATCATCTTAGACTACCAGACGAGGCCTGTATCATCTTAGACTACCAGACGAGGCCTGTATCATCTTAGACTACCAGACGAGGCCTGTATCATCTTAGACTACCAGACGAGGCTTGTATCATCTTAGACTATCTGACGAGGCCTGTATCATCTTAGACTACCTGACGAGGCCTGTATCATCTTAGACTACCAGACGAGGCCTGTATCATCTTAGACTACCTGACGAGGCCTGTATCATCTTAGACTACCTGACGAGGCCTGTATCATCTTAGACTACCAGACGAGGCCTGTATCATCTTAGACTACCAGACGAGGCCTGTATCATCTTAGACTACCAGACAAGGCCTGTATCATCTTAGACTATCTGACGAGGCCTGTATCATCTTAGACTACCTGACGAGGCCTGTATCATCTTAGACTACCAGACGAGGCCTGTATCATCTTAGACTAACAGACAAGGCCTATATCATCTTAGGCTACCAGACGAGGCCTGTATCATCTTATACAATCACAACACATCATGTTAGTCCTTGAATCCAAAGCTCCGTCCATTAATCTGAGTGGTTACATTTCTCCAGCATCGTCACTCAGCTGTTTACCAAAACATGTGATGGGGTGACTGCTTTGTTGTCGTTTGAATCCCAGATTTCCTTTTTAACACAGTAGGTCCTTCCCCGTGTGTGTCTCTTTCCAGTGTTGCATCACGGCCAGGCATTCAGCCCCATCTACAGGTTCTCTCTGTCAGACGGGACCATCGTGTCGGCTCACACCAAGAGCAAGCTGGTCCGCTCCCCTGCCACCAACGAACCTCAGCTCTACATGTCTCTACACCTGCTACAGAGGTACGTTCCCTAACCCCTGACCCCTAACCCCAGCTCTACATGTCTCTACACCTGCTACAGAGGTACGAACCCTGACCCTTGACCCCTAACCCAGAGCGTGGTTTACATGAGGGTTTCAGGGTGTAACTAGTGGTTTACATTAGGGTTTCAGGGTGTAACTAGAGTGGTTTACATTAGGGGTTTCAGGGTGTAGCTAGAGTGGTTTTACATTAGGGTTTCAGGGTGTAGCTAGTGGTTTACATTAGGGTTTCAGGGTGTAACTAGTGGTTTACATTAGGGTTTCAGGGTGTAACTAGTGGTTTACATTAGGGTTTCAGGGTGTAACTAGAGTGGTTTACATTAGGGTTTCAGGGTGTAACTAGTGGTTTACATTAGGGGTTTCAGGGTGTATCTAGTGGTTTACATTAGGGTTTCAGGGTGTAACTAGAGTGGTTTACATTAGGGTTTCAGGGTGTAACTAGAGTGGTTTACATTAGGGTTTCAGGGTGTAGCTAGTGGTTTACATTAGAGTTTCAGGGTGTAGCTAGTGGTTTACATTAGGGTTTCAGGGTGTAACTAGAGTGGTTTTACATTAGGGTTTCAGGGTGTAGCTAGTGGTTTACATTGGGGTTTCAGGGTGTAGCTAGTGGTTTACATTAGGGTTTCAGGGTGTAACTAGTGGTTTACATTAGGGTTTCAGGGTGTAACTAGTGGTTTACATTAGGGGTTTCAGGGTGTAACTAGTGGTTTACATTAGGGGTTTCAGGATGTAACTAGTGGTTTACATTAGGGTTTCAGGGTGTAACTAGAGTGGTTTTACATTAGGTTTTCAGGGTGTAACTAGAGTGGTTTTACATTAGGGTTTCAGGGTGTAGCTAGTGGTTTACATTAGGGTTTCAGGGTGTAACTAGTGGTTTACATTAGGGTTTCAGGGTGTAACTAGTGGTTTACATTAGGGGTTTCAGGGTGTATCTAGTGGTTTACATTAGGGTTTCAGGGTGTAACTAGAGTGGTTTACATTAGGGTTTCAGGGTGTAACTAGAGTGGTTTACATTAGGGTTTCACGGTGTAGCTAGTGGTTTACATTAGAGTTTCAGGGTGTAGCTAGTGGTTTACATTAGGGTTTCAGGGTGTAACTAGAGTGGTTTTACATTAGGGTTTCAGGGTGTAGCTAGTGGTTTACATTGGGGTTTCAGGGTGTAGCTAGTGGTTTACATTAGGGTTTCAGGGTGTAACTAGTGGTTTACATTAGGGTTTCAGGGTGTAACTAGAGTGGTTTACATTAGGGTTTCAGGGTGTAACTAGTGGTTTACATTAGGGTTTCAGGGTGTAACTAGTGGTTTACATTAGGGTTTCAGGGTGTAGCTAGTGGTTTACATTGGGGTTTCAGGGTGTAACTAGTGGTTTACATTAGGGTTTCAGGGTGTAACTAGAGTGGTTTACATTAGGGTTTCAGGGTGTAACTAGAGTGGTTTACATTAGGGTTTCAGGGTGTAGCTAGTGGTTTACATTAGGGTTTCAGGGTGTAGCTAGTGGTTTACATTAGGGTTTCAGGGTGTAACTAGTGGTTTACATGAGGGTTTCAGGGTGTAGCTAGTGGTTTACATTAGGGTTTCAGGGTGTAGCTAGTGGTTTACATTAGGGTTTCGGGGTGTAACTAGAGTGGTTTACATTAGGGGTTTCAGGGGTGTTTGAGTGACCTGTTCTTGCATGTTGGTGCCCTTCTCAATGGCCTCATATCCATATTCAACTTATACTGTGTGTGAACTGCACCTGAATGGCGTCATGCTGTGGGGACCTGTCTGTCACTCTGTGGGGGACCTGTCTGTCACTCTATGGGGGACCTGTCTGTCACTCTATGGGGACCTGTCTGTCACTCTATGGGGACCTGTCTGTCATTCTGTGGGGGACCTGTCTGTCACTCTGTGGGGGACCTGTCTGTCACTCTACGGGGGGACCTGTCTGTCACTCTGTGGGGGACCTGTCTGTCACTCTACGGGGGACCTGTCTGTCACTCTGTGGGGACCTGTCTGTCACTCTGTGGGGGACCTGTCTGTCACTCTGTGGGGGACCTGTCTGTCACTCTGTGGGGGCCTGTCTGTCACTCTGTGGGGGACCTGTCTGTCACTG
This sequence comes from Oncorhynchus clarkii lewisi, assembly GCF_045791955.1. NCBI lineage: Eukaryota > Metazoa > Chordata > Actinopteri > Salmoniformes > Salmonidae > Oncorhynchus > Oncorhynchus clarkii. Next base: position 5,137,719 of record NC_092157.1, read on the forward strand.
TGGGGACCTGTCTGTCACTCTGTGGGGACCTGTCTGTCACTCTATGGGGGACCTGTCTGTCACTCTGTGGGGGACCTGTCTGTCACTCTGTGGGGACCTGTCTGTCACTCTGTGGGGACCTGTCTGTCACTCTATGGGGACCTGTCTGTCATTCTGTGGGGGACCTGTCTGTCATTCTGTGGGGGACCTGTCTGTCACTCTATGGGGGACCTGTCTGTCACTCTGTGGGGACCTGTCTGTCACTCTGTGGGGGACCTGTCTGTCACTCTGTGGGGGACCTGTCTGTCACTCTGTGGGGGCCTGTCTGTCATTCTGTGGGGGACCTGTCTGTCATTCTGTGGGGGACCTGTCTGTCACTCTGTGGGGACCTGTCTGTCACTCTATGGGGGACCTGTCTGTCACTCTATGGGGACCTGTCTGTCACTCTATGGGGACCTGTCTGTCACTCTATGGGGACCTGTCTGTTATCCTGTGGGGACCTGTCTGTCACTCTATGGGGACCTGTCTGTCACTCTGTGGGGACCTGTCTGTCACTCTGTGGGGGACCTGTCTGTCACTCTGTGGGGGCCTGTCTGTCACTCTGTGGGGGACCTGTCTGTCACTCTATGGGGGACCTGTCTGTCACTCTATGGGGACCTGTCTGTCACTCTATGGGGGACCTGTCTGTCACTCTGTGGGGACCTGTCTGTCACTCTGTGGGGACCTGTCTGTCACTCTGTGGGGACCTGTCTGTCACTCTGTGGGGGACCTGTCTGTCACTCTGTGGGGGACCTGTCTGTCACTCTGTGGGGACCTGTCTGTCAGTCTGTGGCGACCTGTCTGTCAGTCTGTGGGGGACCTGTCTGTCACTCTGTGGGGGACCTGTCTGTCACTCTGTGGAGACCTGTCTGTCACTCTGTGGGGACCTGTCTGTCACTCTGTGGCGACCTGTCTGTCACTCTATGGGGATCTGTCTGTCACTCTATGGGGACCTGTCTGTCACTCTGTGGGGGACCTGTCTGTCACTCTGTGGGGGACCTGTCTGTCAGTCTGTGGGGGACCTGTCTGTCACTCTGTGGGGACCTGTCTGTCACTCTATGGGGACCTGTCTGTCACTCTATGGGGACCTGTCTGTCACTCTGTGGGGGACCTGTCTGTCACTCTATGGGGGACCTGTCTGTCACTCTGTGGGGACCTGTCTGTCACTCTGTGGGGACCTGTCTGTCTCAAGGGGTGTGGGGGGGTGGGGGGGATTAATTGGGTACTGAACTACACACTGAATAGAGGATGTTCCTTTGTCCCAAATGGCGACTTTGACGGGGGTGGGGGCCACATGGAAATCTGAACTCATCATGAGGGGCAGCAGTATGTTTACGTACCCACAGTCCACTGCTTTGTGCAATTAATCCCTTTGTGCAGTTAAATTACTTAAAAATAATTTGTGTAGTTAAATTACTTTAAATGACTTCACTAAATGCATTGTACCATTAGTCTGGGCCGGCCCTAGACGTTTTGGGCCCTACGTGAGATTTGGTTGGTGGGGCCCCCCGTCTCGCGGGGAAAACATTTGACTGTCCCCCAACTTGATGGCAGAGAGAGAACACATTTTCATGTCATTCTGCTCATTTTGCCATGGGGGCATAGAGAACATGTTGCCCTTTTTAAAGCTCATTTCCTGCAATTCTACACAAGATTTATGCCATGTTAATTTGATATCTGAGTGAGAGTGACTAACAACATCAATGTGGCCCCCCCCCCCTGGAGTTTAGGGCCCCTGGGCATGTGCCCTGTGTGCTCGTTCAGTATTCAGCCATGATTACTACAGGTTTAGATAGCAGGTTGCCAGTTTGTGTAGGTTAGTTGTTACTGCTCTAAATATGGCTGTATCTTCCTCCATCAGGGAACAATCAAGGTCTGATCTGGGCCTGGGTCAAGACATGGGGCCCGGTGGACAGGGGCCAGGGATCAGCCCCAACCCTTCCATAACCCCTCCAACCCAGGGGACCCTCTCTGGTTTGGGCCCCCAGGGACAGGACACTACAATCAGCTCCAACAGCACGTTCTGTTCCCCTCCTCATGGAAGTCCAGGGTCCAGAGAACCAGGGCTCGGAGCCATGGGGCCAGGGTCCAGAGAACCAGGGCTCGGACCCATGGGGCCAGGGTCCAGAGAACCAGGGCTCGGAGCCATGGGGCTAGGGTCCAGAGAATCAGGGCTCGGAGCCATGGGGCCAGGGTCCAGAGAACCAGGGCTCGGAGCCATGGGGCCAGGGTCCAGAGAACCAGGACTCGGAGCCATGGGGTCAGGGTCCAGAGAACCAGGGCTCGGACCCATGGGGCTAGGGTCCAGAGAATCAGGGCTTGGAGCCATGGGGCCAGGGTCCAGAGAACCAGGGCTCGAACCC